>NW_027439422.1:0-85806 GCF_964188355.1 Buteo buteo
GTTAGGGTTAGGGTTAGGGTTACGGCTAGGGTTAGGGTTAGGGTTAGGTTAGGCTTAGGGTTAGGAGTTAGGGTTAGGGTTTCTATTAGGTTAGTTTTAAGGGCTAAGGTTAGTTTTAGGGTTAAGGTTGGGTTAGGGTTAGGATTAGGGTTAGGGTACGACTTAGGGCTAGGGTTAGGGCTAGGGTTAGGGTTAGGGTTAGGGTTAGGGTTTAGGGTTATGGTTAGGGTTAGGGGTTAGGGGTTAGGGGTTAGGCTTAGGGTTAGCGTTACGGTTAGGGGTTAGGGGTTAGGGTTAGGGCTAAGGTTAGGGTTAGGGTTAGGGTTAGGGTTAGGGCTAGGGTTAGGGTTAGGGTTAGGGTTACGGCTAGGGTTAGGGTTAGGGTTAGGTTAGGCTTAGGGTTAGGAGTTAGGGTTAGGGTTTCTATTAGGTTAGTTTTAAGGGCTAAGGTTAGTTTTAGGGTTAAGGTTGGGTTAGGGTTAGGATTAGGGTTAGGGTACGACTTAGGGCTAGGGTTAGGGCTAGGGTTAGGGTTAGGGTTAGGGTTAGGGTTTAGGGTTATGGTTAGGGTTAGGGGTTAGGGGTTAGGGGTTAGGCTTAGGGTTAGCGTTACGGTTAGGGGTTAGGGGTTAGGGTTAGGGCTAAGGTTAGGGTTAGGGTTAGGGTTAGGGTTAGGGCTAGGGTTAGGGTTAGGGTTAGGGTTACGGCTAGGGTTAGGGTTAGGGTTAGGTTAGGCTTAGGGTTAGGAGTTAGGGTTAGGGTTTCTATTAGGTTAGTTTTAAGGGCTAAGGTTAGTTTTAGGGTTAAGGTTGGGTTAGGGTTAGGATTAGGGTTAGGGTACGACTTAGGGCTAGGGTTAGGGCTAGGGTTAGGGTTAGGGTTAGGGTTAGGGTTTAGGGTTATGGTTAGGGTTAGGGGTTAGGGGTTAGGGGTTAGGCTTAGGGTTAGCGTTACGGTTAGGGGTTAGGGGTTAGGGTTAGGGCTAAGGTTAGGGTTAGGGTTAGGGTTAGGGTTAGGGCTAGGGTTAGGGTTAGGGTTAGGGTTACGGCTAGGGTTAGGGTTAGGGTTAGGTTAGGCTTAGGGTTAGGAGTTAGGGTTAGGGTTTCTATTAGGTTAGTTTTAAGGGCTAAGGTTAGTTTTAGGGTTAAGGTTGGGTTAGGGTTAGGATTAGGGTTAGGGTACGACTTAGGGCTAGGGTTAGGGCTAGGGTTAGGGTTAGGGTTAGGGTTAGGGTTTAGGGTTATGGTTAGGGTTAGGGGTTAGGGGTTAGGGGTTAGGCTTAGGGTTAGCGTTACGGTTAGGGGTTAGGGGTTAGGGTTAGGGCTAAGGTTAGGGTTAGGGTTAGGGTTAGGGTTAGGGCTAGGGTTAGGGTTAGGGTTAGGGTTACGGCTAGGGTTAGGGTTAGGGTTAGGTTAGGCTTAGGGTTAGGAGTTAGGGTTAGGGTTTCTATTAGGTTAGTTTTAAGGGCTAAGGTTAGTTTTAGGGTTAAGGTTGGGTTAGGGTTAGGATTAGGGTTAGGGTACGACTTAGGGCTAGGGTTAGGGCTAGGGTTAGGGTTAGGGTTAGGGTTAGGGTTTAGGGTTATGGTTAGGGTTAGGGGTTAGGGGTTAGGGGTTAGGCTTAGGGTTAGCGTTACGGTTAGGGGTTAGGGGTTAGGGTTAGGGCTAAGGTTAGGGTTAGGGTTAGGGTTAGGGTTAGGGCTAGGGTTAGGGTTAGGGTTAGGGTTACGGCTAGGGTTAGGGTTAGGGTTAGGTTAGGCTTAGGGTTAGGAGTTAGGGTTAGGGTTTCTATTAGGTTAGTTTTAAGGGCTAAGGTTAGTTTTAGGGTTAAGGTTGGGTTAGGGTTAGGGTTAGGATTAGGGTTAGGGTACGACTTAGGGCTAGGGTTAGGGCTAGGGTTAGGGTTAGGGTTAGGGTTAGGGTTTAGGGTTATGGTTAGGGTTAGGGGTTAGGGGTTAGGGGTTAGGCTTAGGGTTAGCGTTACGGTTAGGGGTTAGGGGTTAGGGTTAGGGCTAAGGTTAGGGTTAGGGTTAGGGTTAGGGTTAGGGCTAGGGTTAGGGTTAGGGTTAGGGTTACGGCTAGGGTTAGGGTTAGGGTTAGGTTAGGCTTAGGGTTAGGAGTTAGGGTTAGGGTTTCTATTAGGTTAGTTTTAAGGGCTAAGGTTAGTTTTAGGGTTAAGGTTGGGTTAGGGTTAGGATTAGGGTTAGGGTACGACTTAGGGCTAGGGTTAGGGCTAGGGTTAGGGTTAGGGTTAGGGTTAGGGTTTAGGGTTATGGTTAGGGTTAGGGGTTAGGGGTTAGGGGTTAGGCTTAGGGTTAGCGTTACGGTTAGGGGTTAGGGGTTAGGGTTAGGGCTAAGGTTAGGGTTAGGGTTAGGGTTAGGGTTAGGGCTAGGGTTAGGGTTAGGGTTAGGGTTACGGCTAGGGTTAGGGTTAGGGTTAGGTTAGGCTTAGGGTTAGGAGTTAGGGTTAGGGTTTCTATTAGGTTAGTTTTAAGGGCTAAGGTTAGTTTTAGGGTTAAGGTTGGGTTAGGGTTAGGATTAGGGTTAGGGTACGACTTAGGGCTAGGGTTAGGGCTAGGGTTAGGGTTAGGGTTAGGGTTAGGGTTTAGGGTTATGGTTAGGGTTAGGGGTTAGGGGTTAGGGGTTAGGCTTAGGGTTAGCGTTACGGTTAGGGGTTAGGGGTTAGGGTTAGGGCTAAGGTTAGGGTTAGGGTTAGGGTTAGGGTTAGGGCTAGGGTTAGGGTTAGGGTTAGGGTTACGGCTAGGGTTAGGGTTAGGGTTAGGTTAGGCTTAGGGTTAGGAGTTAGGGTTAGGGTTTCTATTAGGTTAGTTTTAAGGGCTAAGGTTAGTTTTAGGGTTAAGGTTGGGTTAGGGTTAGGATTAGGGTTAGGGTACGACTTAGGGCTAGGGTTAGGGCTAGGGTTAGGGTTAGGGTTAGGGTTAGGGTTTAGGGTTATGGTTAGGGTTAGGGGTTAGGGGTTAGGGGTTAGGCTTAGGGTTAGCGTTACGGTTAGGGGTTAGGGGTTAGGGTTAGGGCTAAGGTTAGGGTTAGGGTTAGGGTTAGGGTTAGGGCTAGGGTTAGGGTTAGGGTTAGGGTTACGGCTAGGGTTAGGGTTAGGGTTAGGTTAGGCTTAGGGTTAGGAGTTAGGGTTAGGGTTTCTATTAGGTTAGTTTTAAGGGCTAAGGTTAGTTTTAGGGTTAAGGTTGGGTTAGGGTTAGGATTAGGGTTAGGGTACGACTTAGGGCTAGGGTTAGGGCTAGGGTTAGGGTTAGGGTTAGGGTTAGGGTTTAGGGTTATGGTTAGGGTTAGGGGTTAGGGGTTAGGGGTTAGGCTTAGGGTTAGCGTTACGGTTAGGGGTTAGGGGTTAGGGTTAGGGCTAAGGTTAGGGTTAGGGTTAGGGTTAGGGTTAGGGCTAGGGTTAGGGTTAGGGTTAGGGTTACGGCTAGGGTTAGGGTTAGGGTTAGGTTAGGCTTAGGGTTAGGAGTTAGGGTTAGGGTTTCTATTAGGTTAGTTTTAAGGGCTAAGGTTAGTTTTAGGGTTAAGGTTGGGTTAGGGTTAGGATTAGGGTTAGGGTACGACTTAGGGCTAGGGTTAGGGCTAGGGTTAGGGTTAGGGTTAGGGTTAGGGTTTAGGGTTATGGTTAGGGTTAGGGGTTAGGGGTTAGGGGTTAGGCTTAGGGTTAGCGTTACGGTTAGGGGTTAGGGGTTAGGGTTAGGGCTAAGGTTAGGGTTAGGGTTAGGGTTAGGGTTAGGGCTAGGGTTAGGGTTAGGGTTAGGGTTACGGCTAGGGTTAGGGTTAGGGTTAGGTTAGGCTTAGGGTTAGGAGTTAGGGTTAGGGTTTCTATTAGGTTAGTTTTAAGGGCTAAGGTTAGTTTTAGGGTTAAGGTTGGGTTAGGGTTAGGATTAGGGTTAGGGTACGACTTAGGGCTAGGGTTAGGGCTAGGGTTAGGGTTAGGGTTAGGGTTAGGGTTTAGGGTTATGGTTAGGGTTAGGGGTTAGGGGTTAGGGGTTAGGCTTAGGGTTAGCGTTACGGTTAGGGGTTAGGGGTTAGGGTTAGGGCTAAGGTTAGGGTTAGGGTTAGGGTTAGGGTTAGGGCTAGGGTTAGGGTTAGGGTTAGGGTTACGGCTAGGGTTAGGGTTAGGGTTAGGTTAGGCTTAGGGTTAGGAGTTAGGGTTAGGGTTTCTATTAGGTTAGTTTTAAGGGCTAAGGTTAGTTTTAGGGTTAAGGTTGGGTTAGGGTTAGGATTAGGGTTAGGGTACGACTTAGGGCTAGGGTTAGGGCTAGGGTTAGGGTTAGGGTTAGGGTTAGGGTTTAGGGTTATGGTTAGGGTTAGGGGTTAGGGGTTAGGGGTTAGGCTTAGGGTTAGCGTTACGGTTAGGGGTTAGGGGTTAGGGTTAGGGCTAAGGTTAGGGTTAGGGTTAGGGTTAGGGTTAGGGCTAGGGTTAGGGTTAGGGTTAGGGTTACGGCTAGGGTTAGGGTTAGGGTTAGGTTAGGCTTAGGGTTAGGAGTTAGGGTTAGGGTTTCTATTAGGTTAGTTTTAAGGGCTAAGGTTAGTTTTAGGGTTAAGGTTGGGTTAGGGTTAGGATTAGGGTTAGGGTACGACTTAGGGCTAGGGTTAGGGCTAGGGTTAGGGTTAGGGTTAGGGTTAGGGTTTAGGGTTATGGTTAGGGTTAGGGGTTAGGGGTTAGGGGTTAGGCTTAGGGTTAGCGTTACGGTTAGGGGTTAGGGGTTAGGGTTAGGGCTAAGGTTAGGGTTAGGGTTAGGGTTAGGGTTAGGGCTAGGGTTAGGGTTAGGGTTAGGGTTACGGCTAGGGTTAGGGTTAGGGTTAGGTTAGGCTTAGGGTTAGGAGTTAGGGTTAGGGTTTCTATTAGGTTAGTTTTAAGGGCTAAGGTTAGTTTTAGGGTTAAGGTTGGGTTAGGGTTAGGATTAGGGTTAGGGTACGACTTAGGGCTAGGGTTAGGGCTAGGGTTAGGGTTAGGGTTAGGGTTAGGGTTTAGGGTTATGGTTAGGGTTAGGGGTTAGGGGTTAGGGGTTAGGCTTAGGGTTAGCGTTACGGTTAGGGGTTAGGGGTTAGGGTTAGGGCTAAGGTTAGGGTTAGGGTTAGGGTTAGGGTTAGGGCTAGGGTTAGGGTTAGGGTTAGGGTTACGGCTAGGGTTAGGGTTAGGGTTAGGTTAGGCTTAGGGTTAGGAGTTAGGGTTAGGGTTTCTATTAGGTTAGTTTTAAGGGCTAAGGTTAGTTTTAGGGTTAAGGTTGGGTTAGGGTTAGGATTAGGGTTAGGGTACGACTTAGGGCTAGGGTTAGGGCTAGGGTTAGGGTTAGGGTTAGGGTTAGGGTTTAGGGTTATGGTTAGGGTTAGGGGTTAGGGGTTAGGGGTTAGGCTTAGGGTTAGCGTTACGGTTAGGGGTTAGGGGTTAGGGTTAGGGCTAAGGTTAGGGTTAGGGTTAGGGTTAGGGTTAGGGCTAGGGTTAGGGTTAGGGTTAGGGTTACGGCTAGGGTTAGGGTTAGGGTTAGGTTAGGCTTAGGGTTAGGAGTTAGGGTTAGGGTTTCTATTAGGTTAGTTTTAAGGGCTAAGGTTAGTTTTAGGGTTAAGGTTGGGTTAGGGTTAGGATTAGGGTTAGGGTACGACTTAGGGCTAGGGTTAGGGCTAGGGTTAGGGTTAGGGTTAGGGTTAGGGTTTAGGGTTATGGTTAGGGTTAGGGGTTAGGGGTTAGGGGTTAGGCTTAGGGTTAGCGTTACGGTTAGGGGTTAGGGGTTAGGGTTAGGGCTAAGGTTAGGGTTAGGGTTAGGGTTAGGGTTAGGGCTAGGGTTAGGGTTAGGGTTAGGGTTACGGCTAGGGTTAGGGTTAGGGTTAGGTTAGGCTTAGGGTTAGGAGTTAGGGTTAGGGTTTCTATTAGGTTAGTTTTAAGGGCTAAGGTTAGTTTTAGGGTTAAGGTTGGGTTAGGGTTAGGATTAGGGTTAGGGTACGACTTAGGGCTAGGGTTAGGGCTAGGGTTAGGGTTAGGGTTAGGGTTAGGGTTTAGGGTTATGGTTAGGGTTAGGGGTTAGGGGTTAGGGGTTAGGCTTAGGGTTAGCGTTACGGTTAGGGGTTAGGGGTTAGGGTTAGGGCTAAGGTTAGGGTTAGGGTTAGGGTTAGGGTTAGGGCTAGGGTTAGGGTTAGGGTTAGGGTTACGGCTAGGGTTAGGGTTAGGGTTAGGTTAGGCTTAGGGTTAGGAGTTAGGGTTAGGGTTTCTATTAGGTTAGTTTTAAGGGCTAAGGTTAGTTTTAGGGTTAAGGTTGGGTTAGGGTTAGGATTAGGGTTAGGGTACGACTTAGGGCTAGGGTTAGGGCTAGGGTTAGGGTTAGGGTTAGGGTTAGGGTTTAGGGTTATGGTTAGGGTTAGGGGTTAGGGGTTAGGGGTTAGGCTTAGGGTTAGCGTTACGGTTAGGGGTTAGGGGTTAGGGTTAGGGCTAAGGTTAGGGTTAGGGTTAGGGTTAGGGTTAGGGCTAGGGTTAGGGTTAGGGTTAGGGTTACGGCTAGGGTTAGGGTTAGGGTTAGGTTAGGCTTAGGGTTAGGAGTTAGGGTTAGGGTTTCTATTAGGTTAGTTTTAAGGGCTAAGGTTAGTTTTAGGGTTAAGGTTGGGTTAGGGTTAGGATTAGGGTTAGGGTACGACTTAGGGCTAGGGTTAGGGCTAGGGTTAGGGTTAGGGTTAGGGTTAGGGTTTAGGGTTATGGTTAGGGTTAGGGGTTAGGGGTTAGGGGTTAGGCTTAGGGTTAGCGTTACGGTTAGGGGTTAGGGGTTAGGGTTAGGGCTAAGGTTAGGGTTAGGGTTAGGGTTAGGGTTAGGGCTAGGGTTAGGGTTAGGGTTAGGGTTACGGCTAGGGTTAGGGTTAGGGTTAGGTTAGGCTTAGGGTTAGGAGTTAGGGTTAGGGTTTCTATTAGGTTAGTTTTAAGGGCTAAGGTTAGTTTTAGGGTTAAGGTTGGGTTAGGGTTAGGATTAGGGTTAGGGTACGACTTAGGGCTAGGGTTAGGGCTAGGGTTAGGGTTAGGGTTAGGGTTAGGGTTTAGGGTTATGGTTAGGGTTAGGGGTTAGGGGTTAGGGGTTAGGCTTAGGGTTAGCGTTACGGTTAGGGGTTAGGGGTTAGGGTTAGGGCTAAGGTTAGGGTTAGGGTTAGGGTTAGGGTTAGGGCTAGGGTTAGGGTTAGGGTTAGGGTTACGGCTAGGGTTAGGGTTAGGGTTAGGTTAGGCTTAGGGTTAGGAGTTAGGGTTAGGGTTTCTATTAGGTTAGTTTTAAGGGCTAAGGTTAGTTTTAGGGTTAAGGTTGGGTTAGGGTTAGGATTAGGGTTAGGGTACGACTTAGGGCTAGGGTTAGGGCTAGGGTTAGGGTTAGGGTTAGGGTTAGGGTTTAGGGTTATGGTTAGGGTTAGGGGTTAGGGGTTAGGGGTTAGGCTTAGGGTTAGCGTTACGGTTAGGGGTTAGGGGTTAGGGTTAGGGCTAAGGTTAGGGTTAGGGTTAGGGTTAGGGTTAGGGCTAGGGTTAGGGTTAGGGTTAGGGTTACGGCTAGGGTTAGGGTTAGGGTTAGGTTAGGCTTAGGGTTAGGAGTTAGGGTTAGGGTTTCTATTAGGTTAGTTTTAAGGGCTAAGGTTAGTTTTAGGGTTAAGGTTGGGTTAGGGTTAGGATTAGGGTTAGGGTACGACTTAGGGCTAGGGTTAGGGCTAGGGTTAGGGTTAGGGTTAGGGTTAGGGTTTAGGGTTATGGTTAGGGTTAGGGGTTAGGGGTTAGGGGTTAGGCTTAGGGTTAGCGTTACGGTTAGGGGTTAGGGGTTAGG
The DNA here is from genome assembly GCF_964188355.1 of Buteo buteo. Classification (NCBI taxonomy): domain Eukaryota; kingdom Metazoa; phylum Chordata; class Aves; order Accipitriformes; family Accipitridae; genus Buteo; species Buteo buteo. The sequence continues at coordinate 7,802 of NW_027439422.1, forward strand.
GTTAGGGCTAAGGTTAGGGTTAGGGTTAGGGTTAGGGTTAGGGCTAGGGTTAGGGTTAGGGTTAGGGTTACGGCTAGGGTTAGGGTTAGGGTTAGGTTAGGCTTAGGGTTAGGAGTTAGGGTTAGGGTTTCTATTAGGTTAGTTTTAAGGGCTAAGGTTAGTTTTAGGGTTAAGGTTGGGTTAGGGTTAGGATTAGGGTTAGGGTACGACTTAGGGCTAGGGTTAGGGCTAGGGTTAGGGTTAGGGTTAGGGTTAGGGTTTAGGGTTATGGTTAGGGTTAGGGGTTAGGGGTTAGGGGTTAGGCTTAGGGTTAGCGTTACGGTTAGGGGTTAGGGGTTAGGGTTAGGGCTAAGGTTAGGGTTAGGGTTAGGGTTAGGGTTAGGGCTAGGGTTAGGGTTAGGGTTAGGGTTACGGCTAGGGTTAGGGTTAGGGTTAGGTTAGGCTTAGGGTTAGGAGTTAGGGTTAGGGTTTCTATTAGGTTAGTTTTAAGGGCTAAGGTTAGTTTTAGGGTTAAGGTTGGGTTAGGGTTAGGATTAGGGTTAGGGTACGACTTAGGGCTAGGGTTAGGGCTAGGGTTAGGGTTAGGGTTAGGGTTAGGGTTTAGGGTTATGGTTAGGGTTAGGGGTTAGGGGTTAGGGGTTAGGCTTAGGGTTAGCGTTACGGTTAGGGGTTAGGGGTTAGGGTTAGGGCTAAGGTTAGGGTTAGGGTTAGGGTTAGGGTTAGGGCTAGGGTTAGGGTTAGGGTTAGGGTTACGGCTAGGGTTAGGGTTAGGGTTAGGTTAGGCTTAGGGTTAGGAGTTAGGGTTAGGGTTTCTATTAGGTTAGTTTTAAGGGCTAAGGTTAGTTTTAGGGTTAAGGTTGGGTTAGGGTTAGGATTAGGGTTAGGGTACGACTTAGGGCTAGGGTTAGGGCTAGGGTTAGGGTTAGGGTTAGGGTTAGGGTTTAGGGTTATGGTTAGGGTTAGGGGTTAGGGGTTAGGGGTTAGGCTTAGGGTTAGCGTTACGGTTAGGGGTTAGGGGTTAGGGTTAGGGCTAAGGTTAGGGTTAGGGTTAGGGTTAGGGTTAGGGCTAGGGTTAGGGTTAGGGTTAGGGTTACGGCTAGGGTTAGGGTTAGGGTTAGGTTAGGCTTAGGGTTAGGAGTTAGGGTTAGGGTTTCTATTAGGTTAGTTTTAAGGGCTAAGGTTAGTTTTAGGGTTAAGGTTGGGTTAGGGTTAGGATTAGGGTTAGGGTACGACTTAGGGCTAGGGTTAGGGCTAGGGTTAGGGTTAGGGTTAGGGTTAGGGTTTAGGGTTATGGTTAGGGTTAGGGGTTAGGGGTTAGGGGTTAGGCTTAGGGTTAGCGTTACGGTTAGGGGTTAGGGGTTAGGGTTAGGGCTAAGGTTAGGGTTAGGGTTAGGGTTAGGGTTAGGGCTAGGGTTAGGGTTAGGGTTAGGGTTACGGCTAGGGTTAGGGTTAGGGTTAGGTTAGGCTTAGGGTTAGGAGTTAGGGTTAGGGTTTCTATTAGGTTAGTTTTAAGGGCTAAGGTTAGTTTTAGGGTTAAGGTTGGGTTAGGGTTAGGATTAGGGTTAGGGTACGACTTAGGGCTAGGGTTAGGGCTAGGGTTAGGGTTAGGGTTAGGGTTAGGGTTTAGGGTTATGGTTAGGGTTAGGGGTTAGGGGTTAGGGGTTAGGCTTAGGGTTAGCGTTACGGTTAGGGGTTAGGGGTTAGGGTTAGGGCTAAGGTTAGGGTTAGGGTTAGGGTTAGGGTTAGGGCTAGGGTTAGGGTTAGGGTTAGGGTTACGGCTAGGGTTAGGGTTAGGGTTAGGTTAGGCTTAGGGTTAGGAGTTAGGGTTAGGGTTTCTATTAGGTTAGTTTTAAGGGCTAAGGTTAGTTTTAGGGTTAAGGTTGGGTTAGGGTTAGGATTAGGGTTAGGGTACGACTTAGGGCTAGGGTTAGGGCTAGGGTTAGGGTTAGGGTTAGGGTTAGGGTTTAGGGTTATGGTTAGGGTTAGGGGTTAGGGGTTAGGGGTTAGGCTTAGGGTTAGCGTTACGGTTAGGGGTTAGGGGTTAGGGTTAGGGCTAAGGTTAGGGTTAGGGTTAGGGTTAGGGTTAGGGCTAGGGTTAGGGTTAGGGTTAGGGTTACGGCTAGGGTTAGGGTTAGGGTTAGGTTAGGCTTAGGGTTAGGAGTTAGGGTTAGGGTTTCTATTAGGTTAGTTTTAAGGGCTAAGGTTAGTTTTAGGGTTAAGGTTGGGTTAGGGTTAGGATTAGGGTTAGGGTACGACTTAGGGCTAGGGTTAGGGCTAGGGTTAGGGTTAGGGTTAGGGTTAGGGTTTAGGGTTATGGTTAGGGTTAGGGGTTAGGGGTTAGGGGTTAGGCTTAGGGTTAGCGTTACGGTTAGGGGTTAGGGGTTAGGGTTAGGGCTAAGGTTAGGGTTAGGGTTAGGGTTAGGGTTAGGGCTAGGGTTAGGGTTAGGGTTAGGGTTACGGCTAGGGTTAGGGTTAGGGTTAGGTTAGGCTTAGGGTTAGGAGTTAGGGTTAGGGTTTCTATTAGGTTAGTTTTAAGGGCTAAGGTTAGTTTTAGGGTTAAGGTTGGGTTAGGGTTAGGATTAGGGTTAGGGTACGACTTAGGGCTAGGGTTAGGGCTAGGGTTAGGGTTAGGGTTAGGGTTAGGGTTTAGGGTTATGGTTAGGGTTAGGGGTTAGGGGTTAGGGGTTAGGCTTAGGGTTAGCGTTACGGTTAGGGGTTAGGGGTTAGGGTTAGGGCTAAGGTTAGGGTTAGGGTTAGGGTTAGGGTTAGGGCTAGGGTTAGGGTTAGGGTTAGGGTTACGGCTAGGGTTAGGGTTAGGGTTAGGTTAGGCTTAGGGTTAGGAGTTAGGGTTAGGGTTTCTATTAGGTTAGTTTTAAGGGCTAAGGTTAGTTTTAGGGTTAAGGTTGGGTTAGGGTTAGGATTAGGGTTAGGGTACGACTTAGGGCTAGGGTTAGGGCTAGGGTTAGGGTTAGGGTTAGGGTTAGGGTTTAGGGTTATGGTTAGGGTTAGGGGTTAGGGGTTAGGGGTTAGGCTTAGGGTTAGCGTTACGGTTAGGGGTTAGGGGTTAGGGTTAGGGCTAAGGTTAGGGTTAGGGTTAGGGTTAGGGTTAGGGCTAGGGTTAGGGTTAGGGTTAGGGTTACGGCTAGGGTTAGGGTTAGGGTTAGGTTAGGCTTAGGGTTAGGAGTTAGGGTTAGGGTTTCTATTAGGTTAGTTTTAAGGGCTAAGGTTAGTTTTAGGGTTAAGGTTGGGTTAGGGTTAGGATTAGGGTTAGGGTACGACTTAGGGCTAGGGTTAGGGCTAGGGTTAGGGTTAGGGTTAGGGTTAGGGTTTAGGGTTATGGTTAGGGTTAGGGGTTAGGGGTTAGGGGTTAGGCTTAGGGTTAGCGTTACGGTTAGGGGTTAGGGGTTAGGGTTAGGGCTAAGGTTAGGGTTAGGGTTAGGGTTAGGGTTAGGGCTAGGGTTAGGGTTAGGGTTAGGGTTACGGCTAGGGTTAGGGTTAGGGTTAGGTTAGGCTTAGGGTTAGGAGTTAGGGTTAGGGTTTCTATTAGGTTAGTTTTAAGGGCTAAGGTTAGTTTTAGGGTTAAGGTTGGGTTAGGGTTAGGATTAGGGTTAGGGTACGACTTAGGGCTAGGGTTAGGGCTAGGGTTAGGGTTAGGGTTAGGGTTAGGGTTTAGGGTTATGGTTAGGGTTAGGGGTTAGGGGTTAGGGGTTAGGCTTAGGGTTAGCGTTACGGTTAGGGGTTAGGGGTTAGGGTTAGGGCTAAGGTTAGGGTTAGGGTTAGGGTTAGGGTTAGGGCTAGGGTTAGGGTTAGGGTTAGGGTTACGGCTAGGGTTAGGGTTAGGGTTAGGTTAGGCTTAGGGTTAGGAGTTAGGGTTAGGGTTTCTATTAGGTTAGTTTTAAGGGCTAAGGTTAGTTTTAGGGTTAAGGTTGGGTTAGGGTTAGGATTAGGGTTAGGGTACGACTTAGGGCTAGGGTTAGGGCTAGGGTTAGGGTTAGGGTTAGGGTTAGGGTTTAGGGTTATGGTTAGGGTTAGGGGTTAGGGGTTAGGGGTTAGGCTTAGGGTTAGCGTTACGGTTAGGGGTTAGGGGTTAGGGTTAGGGCTAAGGTTAGGGTTAGGGTTAGGGTTAGGGTTAGGGCTAGGGTTAGGGTTAGGGTTAGGGTTACGGGTTAGGGTTAGGGTTAGGGTTACGGCTAGGGTTAGGGTTAGGGTTAGGTTAGGCTTAGGGTTAGGAGTTAGGGTTAGGGTTTCTATTAGGTTAGTTTTAAGGGCTAAGGTTAGTTTTAGGGTTAAGGTTGGGTTAGGGTTAGGATTAGGGTTAGGGTACGACTTAGGGCTAGGGTTAGGGCTAGGGTTAGGGTTAGGGTTAGGGTTAGGGTTTAGGGTTAGCGTTACGGTTAGGGGTTAGGGGTTAGGCTTAGGGTTAGCGTTACGGTTAGGGGTTAGGGGTTAGGGTTAGGGCTAAGGTTAGGGTTAGGGTTAGGGTTAGGGTTAGGGCTAGGGTTAGGGTTAGGGTTAGGGTTACGGCTAGGGTTAGGGTTAGGGTTAGGTTAGGCTTAGGGTTAGGAGTTAGGGTTAGGGTTTCTATTAGGTTAGTTTTAAGGGCTAAGGTTAGTTTTAGGGTTAAGGTTGGGTTAGGGTTAGGATTAGGGTTAGGGTACGACTTAGGGCTAGGGTTAGGGCTAGGGTTAGGGTTAGGGTTTAGGGTTATGGTTAGGGTTAGGGGTTAGGGGTTAGGGGTTAGGCTTAGGGTTAGCGTTACGGTTAGGGGTTAGGGGTTAGGGTTAGGGCTAAGGTTAGGGTTAGGGTTAGGGTTAGGGTTAGGGCTAGGGTTAGGGTTAGGGTTAGGGTTACGGCTAGGGTTAGGGTTAGGGTTAGGTTAGGCTTAGGGTTAGGAGTTAGGGTTAGGGTTTCTATTAGGTTAGTTTTAAGGGCTAAGGTTAGTTTTAGGGTTAAGGTTGGGTTAGGGTTAGGATTAGGGTTAGGGTACGACTTAGGGCTAGGGTTAGGGCTAGGGTTAGGGTTAGGGTTAGGGTTAGGGTTTAGGGTTATGGTTAGGGTTAGGGGTTAGGGGTTAGGGGTTAGGCTTAGGGTTAGCGTTACGGTTAGGGGTTAGGGGTTAGGGTTAGGGCTAAGGTTAGGGTTAGGGTTAGGGTTAGGGTTAGGGCTAGGGTTAGGGTTAGGGTTAGGGTTACGGCTAGGGTTAGGGTTAGGGTTAGGTTAGGCTTAGGGTTAGGAGTTAGGGTTAGGGTTTCTATTAGGTTAGTTTTAAGGGCTAAGGTTAGTTTTAGGGTTAAGGTTGGGTTAGGGTTAGGATTAGGGTTAGGGTACGACTTAGGGCTAGGGTTAGGGCTAGGGTTAGGGTTAGGGTTAGGGTTAGGGTTTAGGGTTATGGTTAGGGTTAGGGGTTAGGGGTTAGGGGTTAGGCTTAGGGTTAGCGTTACGGTTAGGGGTTAGGGGTTAGGGTTAGGGCTAAGGTTAGGGTTAGGGTTAGGGTTAGGGCTAGGGTTAGGGTTAGGGTTAGGGTTACGGCTAGGGTTAGGGTTAGGGTTAGGTTAGGCTTAGGGTTAGGAGTTAGGGTTAGGGTTTCTATTAGGTTAGTTTTAAGGGCTAAGGTTAGTTTTAGGGTTAAGGTTGGGTTAGGGTTAGGATTAGGGTTAGGGTACGACTTAGGGCTAGGGTTAGGGCTAGGGTTAGGGTTAGGGTTAGGGTTAGGGTTTAGGGTTATGGTTAGGGTTAGGGGTTAGGGGTTAGGGGTTAGGCTTAGGGTTAGCGTTACGGTTAGGGGTTAGGGGTTAGGGTTAGGGCTAAGGTTAGGGTTAGGGTTAGGGTTAGGGTTAGGGCTAGGGTTAGGGTTAGGGTTAGGGTTACGGCTAGGGTTAGGGTTAGGGTTAGGTTAGGCTTAGGGTTAGGAGTTAGGGTTAGGGTTTCTATTAGGTTAGTTTTAAGGGCTAAGGTTAGTTTTAGGGTTAAGGTTGGGTTAGGGTTAGGATTAGGGTTAGGGTACGACTTAGGGCTAGGGTTAGGGCTAGGGTTAGGGTTAGGGTTAGGGTTAGGGTTTAGGGTTATGGTTAGGGTTAGGGGTTAGGGGTTAGGGGTTAGGCTTAGGGTTAGCGTTACGGTTAGGGGTTAGGGGTTAGGGTTAGGGCTAAGGTTAGGGTTAGGGTTAGGGTTAGGGTTAGGGCTAGGGTTAGGGTTAGGGTTAGGGTTACGGCTAGGGTTAGGGTTAGGGTTAGGTTAGGCTTAGGGTTAGGAGTTAGGGTTAGGGTTTCTATTAGGTTAGTTTTAAGGGCTAAGGTTAGTTTTAGGGTTAAGGTTGGGTTAGGGTTAGGATTAGGGTTAGGGTACGACTTAGGGCTAGGGTTAGGGCTAGGGTTAGGGTTAGGGTTAGGGTTAGGGTTTAGGGTTATGGTTAGGGTTAGGGGTTAGGGGTTAGGGGTTAGGCTTAGGGTTAGCGTTACGGTTAGGGGTTAGGGGTTAGGGTTAGGGCTAAGGTTAGGGTTAGGGTTAGGGTTAGGGTTAGGGCTAGGGTTAGGGTTAGGGTTAGGGTTAGGGTTAGGGTTTAGGGTTATGGTTAGGGTTAGGGGTTAGGGGTTAGGGGTTAGGCTTAGGGTTAGCGTTACGGTTAGGGGTTAGGGGTTAGGGTTAGGGCTAAGGTTAGGGTTAGGGTTAGGGTTAGGGTTAGGGCTAGGGTTAGGGTTAGGGTTAGGGTTACGGCTAGGGTTAGGGTTAGGGTTAGGTTAGGCTTAGGGTTAGGAGTTAGGGTTAGGGTTTCTATTAGGTTAGTTTTAAGGGCTAAGGTTAGTTTTAGGGTTAAGGTTGGGTTAGGGTTAGGATTAGGGTTAGGGTACGACTTAGGGCTAGGGTTAGGGCTAGGGTTAGGGTTAGGGTTAGGGTTAGGGTTTAGGGTTATGGTTAGGGTTAGGGGTTAGGGGTTAGGGGTTAGGCTTAGGGTTAGCGTTACGGTTAGGGGTTAGGGGTTAGGGTTAGGGCTAAGGTTAGGGTTAGGGTTAGGGTTAGGGTTAGGGCTAGGGTTAGGGTTAGGGTTAGGGTTACGGCTAGGGTTAGGGTTAGGGTTAGGTTAGGCTTAGGGTTAGGAGTTAGGGTTAGGGTTTCTATTAGGTTAGTTTTAAGGGCTAAGGTTAGTTTTAGGGTTAAGGTTGGGTTAGGGTTAGGATTAGGGTTAGGGTACGACTTAGGGCTAGGGTTAGGGCTAGGGTTAGGGTTAGGGTTAGGGTTAGGGTTTAGGGTTATGGTTAGGGTTAGGGGTTAGGGGTTAGGGGTTAGGCTTAGGGTTAGCGTTACGGTTAGGGGTTAGGGGTTAGGGTTAGGGCTAAGGTTAGGGTTAGGGTTAGGGTTAGGGTTAGGGCTAGGGTTAGGGTTAGGGTTAGGGTTACGGCTAGGGTTAGGGTTAGGGTTAGGTTAGGCTTAGGGTTAGGAGTTAGGGTTAGGGTTTCTATTAGGTTAGTTTTAAGGGCTAAGGTTAGTTTTAGGGTTAAGGTTGGGTTAGGGTTAGGATTAGGGTTAGGGTACGACTTAGGGCTAGGGTTAGGGCTAGGGTTAGGGTTAGGGTTAGGGTTAGGGTTTAGGGTTATGGTTAGGGTTAGGGGTTAGGGGTTAGGGGTTAGGCTTAGGGTTAGCGTTACGGTTAGGGGTTAGGGGTTAGGGTTAGGGCTAAGGTTAGGGTTAGGGTTAGGGTTAGGGTTAGGGCTAGGGTTAGGGTTAGGGTTAGGGTTACGGCTAGGGTTAGGGTTAGGGTTAGGTTAGGCTTAGGGTTAGGAGTTAGGGTTAGGGTTTCTATTAGGTTAGTTTTAAGGGCTAAGGTTAGTTTTAGGGTTAAGGTTGGGTTAGGGTTAGGATTAGGGTTAGGGTACGACTTAGGGCTAGGGTTAGGGCTAGGGTTAGGGTTAGGGTTAGGGTTAGGGTTTAGGGTTATGGTTAGGGTTAGGGGTTAGGGGTTAGGGGTTAGGCTTAGGGTTAGCGTTACGGTTAGGGGTTAGGGGTTAGGGTTAGGGCTAAGGTTAGGGTTAGGGTTAGGGTTAGGGTTAGGGCTAGGGTTAGGGTTAGGGTTAGGGTTACGGCTAGGGTTAGGGTTAGGGTTAGGTTAGGCTTAGGGTTAGGAGTTAGGGTTAGGGTTTCTATTAGGTTAGTTTTAAGGGCTAAGGTTAGTTTTAGGGTTAAGGTTGGGTTAGGGTTAGGATTAGGGTTAGGGTACGACTTAGGGCTAGGGTTAGGGCTAGGGTTAGGGTTAGGGTTAGGGTTAGGGTTTAGGGTTATGGTTAGGGTTAGGGGTTAGGGGTTAGGGGTTAGGCTTAGGGTTAGCGTTACGGTTAGGGGTTAGGGGTTAGGGTTAGGGCTAAGGTTAGGGTTAGGGTTAGGGTTAGGGTTAGGGCTAGGGTTAGGGTTAGGGTTAGGGTTACGGCTAGGGTTAGGGTTAGGGTTAGGTTAGGCTTAGGGTTAGGAGTTAGGGTTAGGGTTTCTATTAGGTTAGTTTTAAGGGCTAAGGTTAGTTTTAGGGTTAAGGTTGGGTTAGGGTTAGGATTAGGGTTAGGGTACGACTTAGGGCTAGGGTTAGGGCTAGGGTTAGGGTTAGGGTTAGGGTTAGGGTTTAGGGTTATGGTTAGGGTTAGGGGTTAGGGGTTAGGGGTTAGGCTTAGGGTTAGCGTTACGGTTAGGGGTTAGGGGTTAGGGTTAGGGCTAAGGTTAGGGTTAGGGTTAGGGTTAGGGTTAGGGCTAGGGTTAGGGTTAGGGTTAGGGTTACGGCTAGGGTTAGGGTTAGGGTTAGGTTAGGCTTAGGGTTAGGAGTTAGGGTTAGGGTTTCTATTAGGTTAGTTTTAAGGGCTAAGGTTAGTTTTAGGGTTAAGGTTGGGTTAGGGTTAGGATTAGGGTTAGGGTACGACTTAGGGCTAGGGTTAGGGCTAGGGTTAGGGTTAGGGTTAGGGTTAGGGTTTAGGGTTATGGTTAGGGTTAGGGGTTAGGGGTTAGGGGTTAGGCTTAGGGTTAGCGTTACGGTTAGGGGTTAGGGGTTAGGGTTAGGGCTAAGGTTAGGGTTAGGGTTAGGGTTAGGGTTAGGGCTAGGGTTAGGGTTAGGGTTAGGGTTACGGCTAGGGTTAGGGTTAGGGTTAGGTTAGGCTTAGGGTTAGGAGTTAGGGTTAGGGTTTCTATTAGGTTAGTTTTAAGGGCTAAGGTTAGTTTTAGGGTTAAGGTTGGGTTAGGGTTAGGATTAGGGTTAGGGTACGACTTAGGGCTAGGGTTAGGGCTAGGGTTAGGGTTAGGGTTAGGGTTAGGGTTTAGGGTTATGGTTAGGGTTAGGGGTTAGGGGTTAGGGGTTAGGCTTAGGGTTAGCGTTACGGTTAGGGGTTAGGGGTTAGGGTTAGGGCTAAGGTTAGGGTTAGGGTTAGGGTTAGGGTTAGGGCTAGGGTTAGGGTTAGGGTTAGGGTTACGGCTAGGGTTAGGGTTAGGGTTAGGTTAGGCTTAGGGTTAGGAGTTAGGGTTAGGGTTTCTATTAGGTTAGTTTTAAGGGCTAAGGTTAGTTTTAGGGTTAAGGTTGGGTTAGGGTTAGGATTAGGGTTAGGGTACGACTTAGGGCTAGGGTTAGGGCTAGGGTTAGGGTTAGGGTTAGGGTTAGGGTTATATGGTTATGGTTAGGGTTAGGGGTTAGGGGTTAGGGGTTAGGCTTAGGGTTAGCGTTACGGTTAGGGGTTAGGGGTTAGGGTTAGGGCTAAGGTTAGGGTTAGGGTTAGGGTTAGGGTTAGGGCTAGGGTTAGGGTTAGGGTTAGGGTTACGGCTAGGGTTAGGGTTAGGGTTAGGTTAGGCTTAGGGTTAGGAGTTAGGGTTAGGGTTTCTATTAGGTTAGTTTTAAGGGCTAAGGTTAGTTTTAGGGTTAAGGTTGGGTTAGGGTTAGGATTAGGGTTAGGGTACGACTTAGGGCTAGGGTTAGGGCTAGGGTTAGGGTTAGGGTTAGGGTTAGGGTTTAGGGTTATGGTTAGGGTTAGGGGTTAGGGGTTAGGGGTTAGGCTTAGGGTTAGCGTTACGGTTAGGGGTTAGGGGTTAGGGTTAGGGCTAAGGTTAGGGTTAGGGTTAGGGTTAGGGTTAGGGCTAGGGTTAGGGTTAGGGTTAGGGTTACGGCTAGGGTTAGGGTTAGGGTTAGGTTAGGCTTAGGGTTAGGAGTTAGGGTTAGGGTTTCTATTAGGTTAGTTTTAAGGGCTAAGGTTAGTTTTAGGGTTAAGGTTGGGTTAGGGTTAGGATTAGGGTTAGGGTACGACTTAGGGCTAGGGTTAGGGCTAGGGTTAGGGTTAGGGTTAGGGTTAGGGTTTAGGGTTATGGTTAGGGTTAGGGGTTAGGGGTTAGGGGTTAGGCTTAGGGTTAGCGTTACGGTTAGGGGTTAGGGGTTAGGGTTAGGGCTAAGGTTAGGGTTAGGGTTAGGGTTAGGGTTAGGGCTAGGGTTAGGGTTAGGGTTAGGGTTACGGCTAGGGTTAGGGTTAGGGTTAGGTTAGGCTTAGGGTTAGGAGTTAGGGTTAGGGTTTCTATTAGGTTAGTTTTAAGGGCTAAGGTTAGTTTTAGGGTTAAGGTTGGGTTAGGGTTAGGATTAGGGTTAGGGTACGACTTAGGGCTAGGGTTAGGGCTAGGGTTAGGGTTAGGGTTAGGGTTAGGGTTTAGGGTTATGGTTAGGGTTAGGGGTTAGGGGTTAGGGGTTAGGCTTAGGGTTAGCGTTACGGTTAGGGGTTAGGGGTTAGGGTTAGGGCTAAGGTTAGGGTTAGGGTTAGGGTTAGGGTTAGGGCTAGGGTTAGGGTTAGGGTTAGGGTTACGGCTAGGGTTAGGGTTAGGGTTAGGTTAGGCTTAGGGTTAGGAGTTAGGGTTAGGGTTTCTATTAGGTTAGTTTTAAGGGCTAAGGTTAGTTTTAGGGTTAAGGTTGGGTTAGGGTTAGGATTAGGGTTAGGGTACGACTTAGGGCTAGGGTTAGGGCTAGGGTTAGGGTTAGGGTTAGGGTTAGGGTTTAGGGTTATGGTTAGGGTTAGGGGTTAGGGGTTAGGGGTTAGGCTTAGGGTTAGCGTTACGGTTAGGGGTTAGGGGTTAGGGTTAGGGCTAAGGTTAGGGTTAGGGTTAGGGTTAGGGTTAGGGCTAGGGTTAGGGTTAGGGTTAGGGTTACGGCTAGGGTTAGGGTTAGGGTTAGGTTAGGCTTAGGGTTAGGAGTTAGGGTTAGGGTTTCTATTAGGTTAGTTTTAAGGGCTAAGGTTAGTTTTAGGGTTAAGGTTGGGTTAGGGTTAGGATTAGGGTTAGGGTACGACTTAGGGCTAGGGTTAGGGCTAGGGTTAGGGTTAGGGTTAGGGTTAGGGTTTAGGGTTATGGTTAGGGTTAGGGGTTAGGGGTTAGGGGTTAGGCTTAGGGTTAGCGTTACGGTTAGGGGTTAGGGGTTAGGGTTAGGGCTAAGGTTAGGGTTAGGGTTAGGGTTAGGGTTAGGGCTAGGGTTAGGGTTAGGGTTAGGGTTACGGCTAGGGTTAGGGTTAGGGTTAGGTTAGGCTTAGGGTTAGGAGTTAGGGTTAGGGTTTCTATTAGGTTAGTTTTAAGGGCTAAGGTTAGTTTTAGGGTTAAGGTTGGGTTAGGGTTAGGATTAGGGTTAGGGTACGACTTAGGGCTAGGGTTAGGGCTAGGGTTAGGGTTAGGGTTAGGGTTAGGGTTTAGGGTTATGGTTAGGGTTAGGGGTTAGGGGTTAGGGGTTAGGCTTAGGGTTAGCGTTACGGTTAGGGGTTAGGGGTTAGGGTTAGGGCTAAGGTTAGGGTTAGGGTTAGGGTTAGGGTTAGGGCTAGGGTTAGGGTTAGGGTTAGGGTTACGGCTAGGGTTAGGGTTAGGGTTAGGTTAGGCTTAGGGTTAGGAGTTAGGGTTAGGGTTTCTATTAGGTTAGTTTTAAGGGCTAAGGTTAGTTTTAGGGTTAAGGTTGGGTTAGGGTTAGGATTAGGGTTAGGGTACGACTTAGGGCTAGGGTTAGGGCTAGGGTTAGGGTTAGGGTTAGGGTTAGGGTTTAGGGTTATGGTTAGGGTTAGGGGTTAGGGGTTAGGGGTTAGGCTTAGGGTTAGCGTTACGGTTAGGGGTTAGGGGTTAGGGTTAGGGCTAAGGTTAGGGTTAGGGTTAGGGTTAGGGTTAGGGCTAGGGTTAGGGTTAGGGTTAGGGTTACGGCTAGGGTTAGGGTTAGGGTTAGGTTAGGCTTAGGGTTAGGAGTTAGGGTTAGGGTTTCTATTAGGTTAGTTTTAAGGGCTAAGGTTAGTTTTAGGGTTAAGGTTGGGTTAGGGTTAGGATTAGGGTTAGGGTACGACTTAGGGCTAGGGTTAGGGCTAGGGTTAGGGTTAGGGTTAGGGTTAGGGTTTAGGGTTATGGTTAGGGTTAGGGGTTAGGGGTTAGGGGTTAGGCTTAGGGTTAGCGTTACGGTTAGGGGTTAGGGGTTAGGGTTAGGGCTAAGGTTAGGGTTAGGGTTAGGGTTAGGGTTAGGGCTAGGGTTAGGGTTAGGGTTAGGGTTACGGCTAGGGTTAGGGTTAGGGTTAGGTTAGGCTTAGGGTTAGGAGTTAGGGTTAGGGTTTCTATTAGGTTAGTTTTAAGGGCTAAGGTTAGTTTTAGGGTTAAGGTTGGGTTAGGGTTAGGATTAGGGTTAGGGTACGACTTAGGGCTAGGGTTAGGGCTAGGGTTAGGGTTAGGGTTAGGGTTAGGGTTTAGGGTTATGGTTAGGGTTAGGGGTTAGGGGTTAGGGGTTAGGCTTAGGGTTAGCGTTACGGTTAGGGGTTAGGGGTTAGGGTTAGGGCTAAGGTTAGGGTTAGGGTTAGGGTTAGGGTTAGGGCTAGGGTTAGGGTTAGGGTTAGGGTTACGGCTAGGGTTAGGGTTAGGGTTAGGTTAGGCTTAGGGTTAGGAGTTAGGGTTAGGGTTTCTATTAGGTTAGTTTTAAGGGCTAAGGTTAGTTTTAGGGTTAAGGTTGGGTTAGGGTTAGGATTAGGGTTAGGGTACGACTTAGGGCTAGGGTTAGGGCTAGGGTTAGGGTTAGGGTTAGGGTTAGGGTTTAGGGTTATGGTTAGGGTTAGGGGTTAGGGGTTAGGGGTTAGGCTTAGGGTTAGCGTTACGGTTAGGGGTTAGGGGTTAGGGTTAGGGCTAAGGTTAGGGTTAGGGTTAGGGTTAGGGTTAGGGCTAGGGTTAGGGTTAGGGTTAGGGTTACGGCTAGGGTTAGGGTTAGGGTTAGGTTAGGCTTAGGGTTAGGAGTTAGGGTTAGGGTTTCTATTAGGTTAGTTTTAAGGGCTAAGGTTAGTTTTAGGGTTAAGGTTGGGTTAGGGTTAGGATTAGGGTTAGGGTACGACTTAGGGCTAGGGTTAGGGCTAGGGTTAGGGTTAGGGTTAGGGTTAGGGTTTAGGGTTATGGTTAGGGTTAGGGGTTAGGGGTTAGGGGTTAGGCTTAGGGTTAGCGTTACGGTTAGGGGTTAGGGGTTAGGGTTAGGGCTAAGGTTAGGGTTAGGGTTAGGGTTAGGGTTAGGGCTAGGGTTAGGGTTAGGGTTAGGGTTACGGCTAGGGTTAGGGTTAGGGTTAGGTTAGGCTTAGGGTTAGGAGTTAGGGTTAGGGTTTCTATTAGGTTAGTTTTAAGGGCTAAGGTTAGTTTTAGGGTTAAGGTTGGGTTAGGGTTAGGATTAGGGTTAGGGTACGACTTAGGGCTAGGGTTAGGGCTAGGGTTAGGGTTAGGGTTAGGGTTAGGGTTTAGGGTTATGGTTAGGGTTAGGGGTTAGGGGTTAGGGGTTAGGCTTAGGGTTAGCGTTACGGTTAGGGGTTAGGGGTTAGGGTTAGGGCTAAGGTTAGGGTTAGGGTTAGGGTTAGGGTTAGGGCTAGGGTTAGGGTTAGGGTTAGGGTTACGGCTAGGGTTAGGGTTAGGGTTAGGTTAGGCTTAGGGTTAGGAGTTAGGGTTAGGGTTTCTATTAGGTTAGTTTTAAGGGCTAAGGTTAGTTTTAGGGTTAAGGTTGGGTTAGGGTTAGGATTAGGGTTAGGGTACGACTTAGGGCTAGGGTTAGGGCTAGGGTTAGGGTTAGGGTTAGGGTTAGGGTTTAGGGTTATGGTTAGGGTTAGGGGTTAGGGGTTAGGGGTTAGGCTTAGGGTTAGCGTTACGGTTAGGGGTTAGGGGTTAGGGTTAGGGCTAAGGTTAGGGTTAGGGTTAGGGTTAGGGTTAGGGCTAGGGTTAGGGTTAGGGTTAGGGTTACGGCTAGGGTTAGGGTTAGGGTTAGGTTAGGCTTAGGGTTAGGAGTTAGGGTTAGGGTTTCTATTAGGTTAGTTTTAAGGGCTAAGGTTAGTTTTAGGGTTAAGGTTGGGTTAGGGTTAGGATTAGGGTTAGGGTACGACTTAGGGCTAGGGTTAGGGCTAGGGTTAGGGTTAGGGTTAGGGTTAGGGTTTAGGGTTATGGTTAGGGTTAGGGGTTAGGGGTTAGGGGTTAGGCTTAGGGTTAGCGTTACGGTTAGGGGTTAGGGGTTAGGGTTAGGGCTAAGGTTAGGGTTAGGGTTAGGGTTAGGGTTAGGGCTAGGGTTAGGGTTAGGGTTAGGGTTACGGCTAGGGTTAGGGTTAGGGTTAGGTTAGGCTTAGGGTTAGGAGTTAGGGTTAGGGTTTCTATTAGGTTAGTTTTAAGGGCTAAGGTTAGTTTTAGGGTTAAGGTTGGGTTAGGGTTAGGATTAGGGTTAGGGTACGACTTAGGGCTAGGGTTAGGGCTAGGGTTAGGGTTAGGGTTAGGGTTAGGGTTTAGGGTTATGGTTAGGGTTAGGGGTTAGGGGTTAGGGGTTAGGCTTAGGGTTAGCGTTACGGTTAGGGGTTAGGGGTTAGGGTTAGGGCTAAGGTTAGGGTTAGGGTTAGGGTTAGGGTTAGGGCTAGGGTTAGGGTTAGGGTTAGGGTTACGGCTAGGGTTAGGGTTAGGGTTAGGTTAGGCTTAGGGTTAGGAGTTAGGGTTAGGGTTTCTATTAGGTTAGTTTTAAGGGCTAAGGTTAGTTTTAGGGTTAAGGTTGGGTTAGGGTTAGGATTAGGGTTAGGGTACGACTTAGGGCTAGGGTTAGGGCTAGGGTTAGGGTTAGGGTTAGGGTTAGGGTTTAGGGTTATGGTTAGGGTTAGGGGTTAGGGGTTAGGGGTTAGGCTTAGGGTTAGCGTTACGGTTAGGGGTTAGGGGTTAGGGTTAGGGCTAAGGTTAGGGTTAGGGTTAGGGTTAGGGTTAGGGCTAGGGTTAGGGTTAGGGTTAGGGTTACGGCTAGGGTTAGGGTTAGGGTTAGGTTAGGCTTAGGGTTAGGAGTTAGGGTTAGGGTTTCTATTAGGTTAGTTTTAAGGGCTAAGGTTAGTTTTAGGGTTAAGGTTGGGTTAGGGTTAGGATTAGGGTTAGGGTACGACTTAGGGCTAGGGTTAGGGCTAGGGTTAGGGTTAGGGTTAGGGTTAGGGTTTAGGGTTATGGTTAGGGTTAGGGGTTAGGGGTTAGGGGTTAGGCTTAGGGTTAGCGTTACGGTTAGGGGTTAGGGGTTAGGGTTAGGGCTAAGGTTAGGGTTAGGGTTAGGGTTAGGGTTAGGGCTAGGGTTAGGGTTAGGGTTAGGGTTACGGCTAGGGTTAGGGTTAGGGTTAGGTTAGGCTTAGGGTTAGGAGTTAGGGTTAGGGTTTCTATTAGGTTAGTTTTAAGGGCTAAGGTTAGTTTTAGGGTTAAGGTTGGGTTAGGGTTAGGATTAGGGTTAGGGTACGACTTAGGGCTAGGGTTAGGGCTAGGGTTAGGGTTAGGGTTAGGGTTAGGGTTTAGGGTTATGGTTAGGGTTAGGGGTTAGGGGTTAGGGGTTAGGCTTAGGGTTAGCGTTACGGTTAGGGGTTAGGGGTTAGGGTTAGGGCTAAGGTTAGGGTTAGGGTTAGGGTTAGGGTTAGGGCTAGGGTTAGGGTTAGGGTTAGGGTTACGGCTAGGGTTAGGGTTAGGGTTAGGTTAGGCTTAGGGTTAGGAGTTAGGGTTAGGGTTTCTATTAGGTTAGTTTTAAGGGCTAAGGTTAGTTTTAGGGTTAAGGTTGGGTTAGGGTTAGGATTAGGGTTAGGGTACGACTTAGGGCTAGGGTTAGGGCTAGGGTTAGGGTTAGGGTTAGGGTTAGGGTTTAGGGTTATGGTTAGGGTTAGGGGTTAGGGGTTAGGGGTTAGGCTTAGGGTTAGCGTTACGGTTAGGGGTTAGGGGTTAGGGTTAGGGCTAAGGTTAGGGTTAGGGTTAGGGTTAGGGTTAGGGCTAGGGTTAGGGTTAGGGTTAGGGTTACGGCTAGGGTTAGGGTTAGGGTTAGGTTAGGCTTAGGGTTAGGAGTTAGGGTTAGGGTTTCTATTAGGTTAGTTTTAAGGGCTAAGGTTAGTTTTAGGGTTAAGGTTGGGTTAGGGTTAGGATTAGGGTTAGGGTACGACTTAGGGCTAGGGTTAGGGCTAGGGTTAGGGTTAGGGTTAGGGTTAGGGTTTAGGGTTATGGTTAGGGTTAGGGGTTAGGGGTTAGGGGTTAGGCTTAGGGTTAGCGTTACGGTTAGGGGTTAGGGGTTAGGGTTAGGGCTAAGGTTAGGGTTAGGGTTAGGGTTAGGGTTAGGGCTAGGGTTAGGGTTAGGGTTAGGGTTACGGCTAGGGTTAGGGTTAGGGTTAGGTTAGGCTTAGGGTTAGGAGTTAGGGTTAGGGTTTCTATTAGGTTAGTTTTAAGGGCTAAGGTTAGTTTTAGGGTTAAGGTTGGGTTAGGGTTAGGATTAGGGTTAGGGTACGACTTAGGGCTAGGGTTAGGGCTAGGGTTAGGGTTAGGGTTAGGGTTAGGGTTTAGGGTTATGGTTAGGGTTAGGGGTTAGGGGTTAGGGGTTAGGCTTAGGGTTAGCGTTACGGTTAGGGGTTAGGGGTTAGGGTTAGGGCTAAGGTTAGGGTTAGGGTTAGGGTTAGGGTTAGGGCTAGGGTTAGGGTTAGGGTTAGGGTTACGGCTAGGGTTAGGGTTAGGGTTAGGTTAGGCTTAGGGTTAGGAGTTAGGGTTAGGGTTTCTATTAGGTTAGTTTTAAGGGCTAAGGTTAGTTTTAGGGTTAAGGTTGGGTTAGGGTTAGGATTAGGGTTAGGGTACGACTTAGGGCTAGGGTTAGGGCTAGGGTTAGGGTTAGGGTTAGGGTTAGGGTTTAGGGTTATGGTTAGGGTTAGGGGTTAGGGGTTAGGGGTTAGGCTTAGGGTTAGCGTTACGGTTAGGGGTTAGGGGTTAGGGTTAGGGCTAAGGTTAGGGTTAGGGTTAGGGTTAGGGTTAGGGCTAGGGTTAGGGTTAGGGTTAGGGTTACGGCTAGGGTTAGGGTTAGGGTTAGGTTAGGCTTAGGGTTAGGAGTTAGGGTTAGGGTTTCTATTAGGTTAGTTTTAAGGGCTAAGGTTAGTTTTAGGGTTAAGGTTGGGTTAGGGTTAGGATTAGGGTTAGGGTACGACTTAGGGCTAGGGTTAGGGCTAGGGTTAGGGTTAGGGTTAGGGTTAGGGTTTAGGGTTATGGTTAGGGTTAGGGGTTAGGGGTTAGGGGTTAGGCTTAGGGTTAGCGTTACGGTTAGGGGTTAGGGGTTAGGGTTAGGGCTAAGGTTAGGGTTAGGGTTAGGGTTAGGGTTAGGGCTAGGGTTAGGGTTAGGGTTAGGGTTACGGCTAGGGTTAGGGTTAGGGTTAGGTTAGGCTTAGGGTTAGGAGTTAGGGTTAGGGTTTCTATTAGGTTAGTTTTAAGGGCTAAGGTTAGTTTTAGGGTTAAGGTTGGGTTAGGGTTAGGATTAGGGTTAGGGTACGACTTAGGGCTAGGGTTAGGGCTAGGGTTAGGGTTAGGGTTAGGGTTAGGGTTTAGGGTTATGGTTAGGGTTAGGGGTTAGGGGTTAGGGGTTAGGCTTAGGGTTAGCGTTACGGTTAGGGGTTAGGGGTTAGGGTTAGGGCTAAGGTTAGGGTTAGGGTTAGGGTTAGGGTTAGGGCTAGGGTTAGGGTTAGGGTTAGGGTTACGGCTAGGGTTAGGGTTAGGGTTAGGTTAGGCTTAGGGTTAGGAGTTAGGGTTAGGGTTTCTATTAGGTTAGTTTTAAGGGCTAAGGTTAGTTTTAGGGTTAAGGTTGGGTTAGGGTTAGGATTAGGGTTAGGGTACGACTTAGGGCTAGGGTTAGGGCTAGGGTTAGGGTTAGGGTTAGGGTTAGGGTTTAGGGTTATGGTTAGGGTTAGGGGTTAGGGGTTAGGGGTTAGGCTTAGGGTTAGCGTTACGGTTAGGGGTTAGGGGTTAGGGTTAGGGCTAAGGTTAGGGTTAGGGTTAGGGTTAGGGTTAGGGCTAGGGTTAGGGTTAGGGTTAGGGTTACGGCTAGGGTTAGGGTTAGGGTTAGGTTAGGCTTAGGGTTAGGAGTTAGGGTTAGGGTTTCTATTAGGTTAGTTTTAAGGGCTAAGGTTAGTTTTAGGGTTAAGGTTGGGTTAGGGTTAGGATTAGGGTTAGGGTACGACTTAGGGCTAGGGTTAGGGCTAGGGTTAGGGTTAGGGTTAGGGTTAGGGTTTAGGGTTATGGTTAGGGTTAGGGGTTAGGGGTTAGGGGTTAGGCTTAGGGTTAGCGTTACGGTTAGGGGTTAGGGGTTAGGGTTAGGGCTAAGGTTAGGGTTAGGGTTAGGGTTAGGGTTAGGGCTAGGGTTAGGGTTAGGGTTAGGGTTACGGCTAGGGTTAGGGTTAGGGTTAGGTTAGGCTTAGGGTTAGGAGTTAGGGTTAGGGTTTCTATTAGGTTAGTTTTAAGGGCTAAGGTTAGTTTTAGGGTTAAGGTTGGGTTAGGGTTAGGATTAGGGTTAGGGTACGACTTAGGGCTAGGGTTAGGGCTAGGGTTAGGGTTAGGGTTAGGGTTAGGGTTTAGGGTTATGGTTAGGGTTAGGGGTTAGGGGTTAGGGGTTAGGCTTAGGGTTAGCGTTACGGTTAGGGGTTAGGGGTTAGGGTTAGGGCTAAGGTTAGGGTTAGGGTTAGGGTTAGGGTTAGGGCTAGGGTTAGGGTTAGGGTTAGGGTTACGGCTAGGGTTAGGGTTAGGGTTAGGTTAGGCTTAGGGTTAGGAGTTAGGGTTAGGGTTTCTATTAGGTTAGTTTTAAAGGCTAAGGTTAGTTTTAGGGTTAAGGTTGGGTTAGGGTTAGGATTAGGGTTAGGGTACGACTTAGGGCTAGGGTTAGGTCTAGGGTTAGGGTTAGGGTTAGGGTTAGGGTTTAGGGTTATGGTTAGGGTTAGGGGTTAGGGGTTAGGGGTTAGGCTTAGGGTTAGCGTTACGGTTAGGGGTTAGGGGTTAGGGTTAGGGCTAAGGTTAGGGTTAGGGTTAGGGTTAGGGTTAGGGCTAGGGTTAGGGTTAGGGTTAGGGTTACGGCTAGGGTTAGGGTTAGGGTTAGGTTAGGCTTAGGGTTAGGAGTTAGGGTTAGGGTTTCTATTAGGTTAGTTTTAAGGGCTAAGGTTAGTTTTAGGGTTAAGGTTGGGTTAGGGTTAGGATTAGGGTTAGGGTACGACTTAGGGCTAGGGTTAGGGCTAGGGTTAGGGTTAGGGTTAGGGTTAGGGTTTAGGGTTATGGTTAGGGTTAGGGGTTAGGGGTTAGGGGTTAGGCTTAGGGTTAGCGTTACGGTTAGGGGTTAGGGGTTAGGGTTAGGGCTAAGGTTAGGGTTAGGGTTAGGGTTAGGGTTAGGGCTAGGGTTAGGGTTAGGGTTAGGGTTACGGCTAGGGTTAGGGTTAGGGTTAGGTTAGGCTTAGGGTTAGGAGTTAGGGTTAGGGTTTCTATTAGGTTAGTTTTAAGGGCTAAGGTTAGTTTTAGGGTTAAGGTTGGGTTAGGGTTAGGATTAGGGTTAGGGTACGACTTAGGGCTAGGGTTAGGGTTAGGGTTAGGGTTAGGGTTTAGGGTTATGGTTAGGGTTAGGGGTTAGGGGTTAGGGGTTAGGCTTAGGGTTAGCGTTACGGTTAGGGGTTAGGGGTTAGGGTTAGGGCTAAGGTTAGGGTTAGGGTTAGGGTTAGGGCTAGGGTTAGGGTTAGGGTTAGGGTTACGGCTAGGGTTAGGGTTAGGGTTAGGTTAGGCTTAGGGTTAGGAGTTAGGGTTAGGGTTTCTATTAGGTTAGTTTTAAGGGCTAAGGTTAGTTTTAGGGTTAAGGTTGGGTTAGGGTTAGGATTAGGGTTAGGGTACGACTTAGGGCTAGGGTTAGGGCTAGGGTTAGGGTTAGGGTTAGGGTTAGGGTTTAGGGTTATGGTTAGGGTTAGGGGTTAGGGGTTAGGGGTTAGGCTTAGGGTTAGCGTTACGGTTAGGGGTTAGGGGTTAGGGTTAGGGCTAAGGTTAGGGTTAGGGTTAGGGTTAGGGTTAGGGCTAGGGTTAGGGTTAGGGTTAGGGTTACGGCTAGGGTTAGGGTTAGGGTTAGGTTAGGCTTAGGGTTAGGAGTTAGGGTTAGGGTTTCTATTAGGTTAGTTTTAAGGGCTAAGGTTAGTTTTAGGGTTAAGGTTGGGTTAGGGTTAGGATTAGGGTTAGGGTACGACTTAGGGCTAGGGTTAGGGCTAGGGTTAGGGTTAGGGTTAGGGTTAGGGTTTAGGGTTATGGTTAGGGTTAGGGGTTAGGGGTTAGGGGTTAGGCTTAGGGTTAGCGTTACGGTTAGGGGTTAGGGGTTAGGGTTAGGGCTAAGGTTAGGGTTAGGGTTAGGGTTAGGGTTAGGGCTAGGGTTAGGGTTAGGGTTAGGGTTACGGCTAGGGTTAGGGTTAGGGTTAGGTTAGGCTTAGGGTTAGGAGTTAGGGTTAGGGTTTCTATTAGGTTAGTTTTAAGGGCTAAGGTTAGTTTTAGGGTTAAGGTTGGGTTAGGGTTAGGATTAGGGTTAGGGTACGACTTAGGGCTAGGGTTAGGGCTAGGGTTAGGGTTAGGGTTAGGGTTAGGGTTTAGGGTTATGGTTAGGGTTAGGGGTTAGGGGTTAGGGGTTAGGCTTAGGGTTAGCGTTACGGTTAGGGGTTAGGGGTTAGGGTTAGGGCTAAGGTTAGGGTTAGGGTTAGGGTTAGGGTTAGGGCTAGGGTTAGGGTTAGGGTTAGGGTTACGGCTAGGGTTAGGGTTAGGGTTAGGTTAGGCTTAGGGTTAGGAGTTAGGGTTAGGGTTTCTATTAGGTTAGTTTTAAGGGCTAAGGTTAGTTTTAGGGTTAAGGTTGGGTTAGGGTTAGGATTAGGGTTAGGGTACGACTTAGGGCTAGGGTTAGGGCTAGGGTTAGGGTTAGGGTTAGGGTTAGGGTTTAGGGTTATGGTTAGGGTTAGGGGTTAGGGGTTAGGGGTTAGGCTTAGGGTTAGCGTTACGGTTAGGGGTTAGGGGTTAGGGTTAGGGCTAAGGTTAGGGTTAGGGTTAGGGTTAGGGTTAGGGCTAGGGTTAGGGTTAGGGTTAGGGTTACGGCTAGGGTTAGGGTTAGGGTTAGGTTAGGCTTAGGGTTAGGAGTTAGGGTTAGGGTTTCTATTAGGTTAGTTTTAAGGGCTAAGGTTAGTTTTAGGGTTAAGGTTGGGTTAGGGTTAGGATTAGGGTTAGGGTACGACTTAGGGCTAGGGTTAGGGCTAGGGTTAGGGTTAGGGTTAGGGTTAGGGTTTAGGGTTATGGTTAGGGTTAGGGGTTAGGGGTTAGGGGTTAGGCTTAGGGTTAGCGTTACGGTTAGGGGTTAGGGGTTAGGGTTAGGGCTAAGGTTAGGGTTAGGGTTAGGGTTAGGGTTAGGGCTAGGGTTAGGGTTAGGGTTACGGCTAGGGTTAGGGTTAGGGTTAGGTTAGGCTTAGGGTTAGGAGTTAGGGTTAGGGTTTCTATTAGGTTAGTTTTAAGGGCTAAGGTTAGTTTTAGGGTTAAGGTTGGGTTAGGGTTAGGATTAGGGTTAGGGTACGACTTAGGGCTAGGGTTAGGGCTAGGGTTAGGGTTAGGGTTAGGGTTAGGGTTTAGGGTTATGGTTAGGGTTAGGGGTTAGGGGTTAGGGGTTAGGCTTAGGGTTAGCGTTACGGTTAGGGGTTAGGGGTTAGGGTTAGGGCTAAGGTTAGGGTTAGGGTTAGGGTTAGGGTTAGGGCTAGGGTTAGGGTTAGGGTTAGGGTTACGGCTAGGGTTAGGGTTAGGGTTAGGTTAGGCTTAGGGTTAGGAGTTAGGGTTAGGGTTTCTATTAGGTTAGTTTTAAGGGCTAAGGTTAGTTTTAGGGTTAAGGTTGGGTTAGGGTTAGGATTAGGGTTAGGGTACGACTTAGGGCTAGGGTTAGGGTTAGGGTTAGGGTTAGGGTTTAGGGTTATGGTTAGGGTTAGGGGTTAGGGGTTAGGGGTTAGGCTTAGGGTTAGCGTTACGGTTAGGGGTTAGGGGTTAGGGTTAGGGCTAAGGTTAGGGTTAGGGTTAGGGTTAGGGTTAGGGCTAGGGTTAGGGTTAGGGTTAGGGTTACGGCTAGGGTTAGGGTTAGGGTTAGGTTAGGCTTAGGGTTAGGAGTTAGGGTTAGGGTTTCTATTAGGTTAGTTTTAAGGGCTAAGGTTAGTTTTAGGGTTAAGGTTGGGTTAGGGTTAGGATTAGGGTTAGGGTACGACTTAGGGCTAGGGTTAGGGCTAGGGTTAGGGTTAGGGTTAGGGTTAGGGTTTAGGGTTATGGTTAGGGTTAGGGGTTAGGGGTTAGGGGTTAGGCTTAGGGTTAGCGTTACGGTTAGGGGTTAGGGGTTAGGGTTAGGGCTAAGGTTAGGGTTAGGGTTAGGGTTAGGGTTAGGGCTAGGGTTAGGGTTAGGGTTAGGGTTACGGCTAGGGTTAGGGTTAGGGTTAGGTTAGGCTTAGGGTTAGGAGTTAGGGTTAGGGTTTCTATTAGGGCTAAGGTTAGTTTTAGGGTTAAGGTTGGGTTAGGGTTAGGATTAGGGTTAGGGTACGACTTAGGGCTAGGGTTAGGGCTAGGGTTAGGGTTAGGGTTAGGGTTAGGGTTTAGGGTTATGGTTAGGGTTAGGGGTTAGGGGTTAGGGGTTAGGCTTAGGGTTAGCGTTACGGTTAGGGGTTAGGGGTTAGGGTTAGGGCTAAGGTTAGGGTTAGGGTTAGGGTTAGGGTTAGGGCTAGGGTTAGGGTTAGGGTTAGGGTTACGGCTAGGGTTAGGGTTAGGGTTAGGTTAGGCTTAGGGTTAGGAGTTAGGGTTAGGGTTTCTATTAGGTTAGTTTTAAGGGCTAAGGTTAGTTTTAGGGTTAAGGTTGGGTTAGGGTTAGGATTAGGGTTAGGGTACGACTTAGGGCTAGGGTTAGGGCTAGGGTTAGGGTTAGGGTTAGGGTTAGGGTTTAGGGTTATGGTTAGGGTTAGGGGTTAGGGGTTAGGGGTTAGGCTTAGGGTTAGCGTTACGGTTAGGGGTTAGGGGTTAGGGTTAGGGCTAAGGTTAGGGTTAGGGTTAGGGTTAGGGTTAGGGCTAGGGTTAGGGTTAGGGTTACGGCTAGGGTTAGGGTTAGGGTTAGGTTAGGCTTAGGGTTAGGAGTTAGGGTTAGGGTTTCTATTAGGTTAGTTTTAAGGGCTAAGGTTAGTTTTAGGGTTAAGGTTGGGTTAGGGTTAGGATTAGGGTTAGGGTACGACTTAGGGCTAGGGTTAGGGCTAGGGTTAGGGTTAGGGTTAGGGTTAGGGTTTAGGGTTATGGTTAGGGTTAGGGGTTAGGGGTTAGGGGTTAGGCTTAGGGTTAGCGTTACGGTTAGGGGTTAGGGGTTAGGGTTAGGGCTAAGGTTAGGGTTAGGGTTAGGGTTAGGGTTAGGGCTAGGGTTAGGGTTAGGGTTAGGGTTACGGCTAGGGTTAGGGTTAGGGTTAGGTTAGGCTTAGGGTTAGGAGTTAGGGTTAGGGTTTCTATTAGGTTAGTTTTAAGGGCTAAGGTTAGTTTTAGGGTTAAGGTTGGGTTAGGGTTAGGATTAGGGTTAGGGTACGACTTAGGGCTAGGGTTAGGGCTAGGGTTAGGGTTAGGGTTAGGGTTAGGGTTTAGGGTTATGGTTAGGGTTAGGGGTTAGGGGTTAGGGGTTAGGCTTAGGGTTAGCGTTACAGTTAGGGGTTAGGGGTTAGGGTTAGGGCTAAGGTTAGGGTTAGGGTTAGGGTTAGGGCTAGGGTTAGGGTTAGGGTTAGGGTTACGGCTAGGGTTAGGGTTAGGGTTAGGTTAGGCTTAGGGTTAGGAGTTAGGGTTAGGGTTTCTATTAGGTTAGTTTTAAGGGCTAAGGTTAGTTTTAGGGTTAAGGTTGGGTTAGGGTTAGGATTAGGGTTAGGGTACGACTTAGGGCTAGGGTTAGGGCTAGGGTTAGGGTTAGGGTTAGGGTTAGGGTTTAGGGTTATGGTTAGGGTTAGGGGTTAGGGGTTAGGGGTTAGGCTTAGGGTTAGCGTTACGGTTAGGGGTTAGGGGTTAGGGTTAGGGCTAAGGTTAGGGTTAGGGTTAGGGTTAGGGTTAGGGCTAGGGTTAGGGTTAGGGTTAGGGTTACGGCTAGGGTTAGGGTTAGGGTTAGGTTAGGCTTAGGGTTAGGAGTTAGGGTTAGGGTTTCTATTAGGTTAGTTTTAAGGGCTAAGGTTAGTTTTAGGGTTAAGGTTGGGTTAGGGTTAGGATTAGGGTTAGGGTACGACTTAGGGCTAGGGTTAGGGCTAGGGTTAGGGTTAGGGTTAGGGTTAGGGTTTAGGGTTATGGTTAGGGTTAGGGGTTAGGGGTTAGGGGTTAGGCTTAGGGTTAGCGTTACGGTTAGGGGTTAGGGGTTAGGGTTAGGGCTAAGGTTAGGGTTAGGGTTAGGGTTAGGGTTAGGGCTAGGGTTAGGGTTAGGGTTAGGGTTAGGGCTAGGGTTAGGGTTAGGGTTAGGGTTACGGCTAGGGTTAGGGTTAGGGTTAGGTTAGGCTTAGGGTTAGGAGTTAGGGTTAGGGTTTTTATTAGGTTAGTTTTAAGGGCTAAGGTTAGTTTTAGGGTTAAGGTTGGGTTAGGGTTAGGATTAGGGTTAGGGTACGACTTAGGGCTAGGGTTAGGGCTAGGGTTAGGGTTAGGGTTAGGGTTAGGGTTTAGGGTTATGGTTAGGGTTAGGGGTTAGGGGTTAGGGGTTAGGCTTAGGGTTAGCGTTACGGTTAGGGGTTAGGGGTTAGGGTTAGGGCTAAGGTTAGGGTTACGGCTAGGATTAGGGTTAGGGTTAGGTTAGGCTTAGGGTTAGGAGTTAGGGTTAGGGTTTCTATTAGGTTAGTTTTAAGGGCTAAGGTTAGTTTTAGGGTTAAGGTTGGGTTAGGGTTAGGATTAGGGTTAGGGTACGACTTAGGGCTAGGGTTAGGGCTAGGGTTAGGGTTAGGGTTAGGGTTAGGGTTTAGGGTTATGGTTAGGGTTAGGGGTTAGGGGTTAGGGGTTAGGCTTAGGGTTAGCGTTACGGTTAGGGGTTAGGGGTTAGGGTTAGGGCTAAGGTTAGGGTTAGGGTTAGGGCTAGGGTTAGGGTTAGGGTTAGGGTTACGGCTAGGGTTAGGGTTAGGGTTAGGTTAGGCTTAGGGTTAGGAGTTAGGGTTAGG
Source organism: Buteo buteo (assembly GCF_964188355.1). Taxonomy (NCBI): domain Eukaryota; kingdom Metazoa; phylum Chordata; class Aves; order Accipitriformes; family Accipitridae; genus Buteo; species Buteo buteo. The sequence goes on from NW_027439422.1 coordinate 33,235, forward strand.
GTTTCTATTAGGTTAGTTTTAAGGGCTAAGGTTAGTTTTAGGGTTAAGGTTGGGTTAGGGTTAGGATTAGGGTTAGGGTACGACTTAGGGCTAGGGTTAGGGCTAGGGTTAGGGTTAGGGTTAGGGTTAGGGTTTAGGGTTATGGTTAGGGTTAGGGGTTAGGGGTTAGGGGTTAGGCTTAGGGTTAGCGTTACGGTTAGGGGTTAGGGGTTAGGGTTAGGGCTAAGGTTAGGGTTAGGGTTAGGGTTAGGGTTAGGGTTAGGGCTAGGGTTAGGGTTAGGGTTACGGCTAGGGTTAGGGTTAGGGTTAGGTTAGGCTTAGGGTTAGGAGTTAGGGTTAGGGTTTCTATTAGGTTAGTTTTAAGGGCTAAGGTTAGTTTTAGGGTTAAGGTTGGGTTAGGGTTAGGATTAGGGTTAGGGTACGACTTAGGGCTAGGGTTAGGGCTAGGGTTAGGGTTAGGGTTAGGGTTAGGGTTTAGGGTTATGGTTGGGGTTAGGGGTTAGGGGTTAGGCTTAGGGTTAGCGTTACGGTTAGGGGTTAGGGGTTAGGGTTAGGGCTAAGGTTAGGGTTAGGGTTAGGGTTAGGGTTAGGGCTAGGGTTAGGGTTAGGGTTAGGGTTACGGCTAGGGTTAGGGTTAGGGTTAGGTTAGGCTTAGGGTTAGGAGTTAGGGTTAGGGTTTCTATTAGGTTAGTTTTAAGGGCTAAGGTTAGTTTTAGGGTTAAGGTTGGGTTAGGGTTAGGATTAGGGTTAGGGTACGACTTAGGGCTAGGGTTAGGGCTAGGGTTAGGGTTAGGGTTAGGGTTAGGGTTTAGGGTTATGGTTAGGGTTAGGGGTTAGGGGTTAGGGGTTAGGCTTAGGGTTAGCGTTACGGTTAGGGGTTAGGGGTTAGGGTTAGGGCTAAGGTTAGGGTTAGGGTTAGGGTTAGGGTTAGGGCTAGGGTTAGGGTTAGGGTTAGGGTTACGGCTAGGGTTAGGGTTAGGGTTAGGTTAGGCTTAGGGTTAGGAGTTAGGGTTAGGGTTTCTATTAGGTTAGTTTTAAGGGCTAAGGTTAGTTTTAGGGTTAAGGTTGGGTTAGGGTTAGGATTAGGGTTAGGGTACGACTTAGGGCTAGGGTTAGGGCTAGGGTTAGGGTTAGGGTTAGGGTTAGGGTTTAGGGTTATGGTTAGGGTTAGGGGTTAGGGGTTAGGGGTTAGGCTTAGGGTTAGCGTTACGGTTAGGGGTTAGGGGTTAGGGTTAGGGCTAAGGTTAGGGTTAGGGTTAGGGTTAGGGTTAGGGCTAGGGTTAGGGTTAGGGTTAGGGTTACGGCTAGGGTTAGGGTTAGGGTTAGGTTAGGCTTAGGGTTAGGAGTTAGGGTTAGGGTTTCTATTAGGTTAGTTTTAAGGGCTAAGGTTAGTTTTAGGGTTAAGGTTGGGTTAGGGTTAGGATTAGGGTTAGGGTACGACTTAGGGCTAGGGTTAGGGCTAGGGTTAGGGTTAGGGTTAGGGTTACGGCTAGGGTTAGGGTTAGGGTTAGGTTAGGCTTAGGGTTAGGAGTTAGGGTTAGGGTTTCTATTAGGTTAGTTTTAAAGGCTAAGGTTAGTTTTAGGGTTAAGGTTGGGTTAGGGTTAGGATTAGGGTTAGGGTACGACTTAGGGCTAGGGTTAGGGCTAGGGTTAGGGTTAGGGTTAGGGTTAGGGTTTAGGGTTATGGTTAGGGTTAGGGGTTAGGGGTTAGGGGTTAGGCTTAGGGTTAGCGTTACGGTTAGGGGTTAGGGGTTAGGGTTAGGGCTAAGGTTAGGGTTAGGGTTAGGGTTAGGGTTAGGGCTAGGGTTAGGGTTAGGGTTAGGGTTACGGCTAGGGTTAGGGTTAGGGTTAGGTTAGGCTTAGGGTTAGGAGTTAGGGTTAGGGTTTCTATTAGGTTAGTTTTAAGGGCTAAGGTTAGTTTTAGGGTTAAGGTTGGGTTAGGGTTAGGATTAGGGTTAGGGTACGACTTAGGGCTAGGGTTAGGGCTAGGGTTAGGGTTAGGGTTAGGGTTAGGGTTTAGGGTTATGGTTAGGGTTAGGGGTTAGGGGTTAGGGGTTAGGCTTAGGGTTAGCGTTACGGTTAGGGGTTAGGGGTTAGTGTTAGGGCTAAGGTTAGGGTTAGGGTTAGGGTTAGGGTTAGGGCTAGGGTTAGGGTTAGGGTTAGGGTTACGGCTAGGGTTAGGGTTAGGGTTAGGTTAGGCTTAGGGTTAGGAGTTAGGGTTAGGGTTTCTATTAGGTTAGTTTTAAGGGCTAAGGTTAGTTTTAGGGTTAAGGTTGGGTTAGGGTTAGGATTAGGGTTAGGGTACGACTTAGGGCTAGGGTTAGGGCTAGGGTTAGGGTTAGGGTTAGGGTTAGGGTTTAGGGTTATGGTTAGGGTTAGGGGTTAGGGGTTAGGGGTTAGGCTTAGGGTTAGCGTTACGGTTAGGGGTTAGGGGTTAGGGTTAGGGCTAAGGTTAGGGTTAGGGTTAGGGTTAGGGTTAGGGCTAGGGTTAGGGTTAGGGTTAGGGTTACGGCTAGGGTTAGGGTTAGGGTTAGGTTAGGCTTAGGGTTAGGAGTTAGGGTTAGGGTTTCTATTAGGTTAGTTTTAAGGGCTAAGGTTAGTTTTAGGGTTAAGGTTGGGTTAGGGTTAGGATTAGGGTTAGGGTACGACTTAGGGCTAGGGTTAGGGCTAGGGTTAGGGTTAGGGTTAGGGTTAGGGTTTAGGGTTATGGTTAGGGTTAGGGGTTAGGGGTTAGGGGTTAGGCTTAGGGTTAGCGTTACGGTTAGGGGTTAGGGGTTAGGGTTAGGGCTAAGGTTAGGGTTAGGGTTAGGGTTAGGGTTAGGGCTAGGGTTAGGGTTAGGGTTAGGGTTACGGCTAGGGTTAGGGTTAGGGTTAGGTTAGGCTTAGGGTTAGGAGTTAGGGTTAGGGTTTCTATTAGGTTAGTTTTAAGGGCTAAGGTTAGTTTTAGGGTTAAGGTTGGGTTAGGGTTAGGATTAGGGTTAGGGTACGACTTAGGGCTAGGGTTAGGGCTAGGGTTAGGGTTAGGGTTAGGGTTAGGGTTTAGGGTTATGGTTAGGGTTAGGGGTTAGGGGTTAGGGGTTAGGCTTAGGGTTAGCGTTACGGTTAGGGGTTAGGGGTTAGGGTTAGGGCTAAGGTTAGGGTTAGGGTTAGGGTTAGGGTTAGGGCTAGGGTTAGGGTTAGGGTTAGGGTTACGGCTAGGGTTAGGGTTAGGGTTAGGTTAGGCTTAGGGTTAGGAGTTAGGGTTAGGGTTTCTATTAGGTTAGTTTTAAGGGCTAAGGTTAGTTTTAGGGTTAAGGTTGGGTTAGGGTTAGGATTAGGGTTAGGGTACGACTTAGGGCTAGGGTTAGGGCTAGGGTTAGGGTTAGGGTTAGGGTTAGGGTTTAGGGTTATGGTTAGGGTTAGGGGTTAGGGGTTAGGGGTTAGGCTTAGGGTTAGCGTTACGGTTAGGGGTTAGGGGTTAGGGTTAGGGCTAAGGTTAGGGTTAGGGTTAGGGTTAGGGTTAGGGCTAGGGTTAGGGTTAGGGTTAGGGTTACGGCTAGGGTTAGGGTTAGGGTTAGGTTAGGCTTAGGGTTAGGAGTTAGGGTTAGGGTTTCTATTAGGTTAGTTTTAAGGGCTAAGGTTAGTTTTAGGGTTAAGGTTGGGTTAGGGTTAGGATTAGGGTTAGGGTACGACTTAGGGCTAGGGTTAGGGCTAGGGTTAGGGTTAGGGTTAGGGTTAGGGTTTAGGGTTATGGTTAGGGTTAGGGGTTAGGGGTTAGGGGTTAGGCTTAGGGTTAGCGTTACGGTTAGGGGTTAGGGGTTAGGGTTAGGGCTAAGGTTAGGGTTAGGGTTAGGGTTAGGGTTAGGGCTAGGGTTAGGGTTAGGGTTAGGGTTACGGCTAGGGTTAGGGTTAGGGTTAGGTTAGGCTTAGGGTTAGGAGTTAGGGTTAGGGTTTCTATTAGGTTAGTTTTAAGGGCTAAGGTTAGTTTTAGGGTTAAGGTTGGGTTAGGGTTAGGATTAGGGTTAGGGTACGACTTAGGGCTAGGGTTAGGGCTAGGGTTAGGGTTAGGGTTAGGGTTAGGGTTTAGGGTTATGGTTAGGGTTAGGGGTTAGGGGTTAGGGGTTAGGCTTAGGGTTAGCGTTACGGTTAGGGGTTAGGGGTTAGGGTTAGGGCTAAGGTTAGGGTTAGGGTTAGGGTTAGGGTTAGGGCTAGGGTTAGGGTTAGGGTTAGGGTTACGGCTAGGGTTAGGGTTAGGGTTAGGTTAGGCTTAGGGTTAGGAGTTAGGGTTAGGGTTTCTATTAGGTTAGTTTTAAGGGCTAAGGTTAGTTTTAGGGTTAAGGTTGGGTTAGGGTTAGGATTAGGGTTAGGGTACGACTTAGGGCTAGGGTTAGGGCTAGGGTTAGGGTTAGGGTTAGGGTTAGGGTTTAGGGTTATGGTTAGGGTTAGGGGTTAGGGGTTAGGGGTTAGGCTTAGGGTTAGCGTTACGGTTAGGGGTTAGGGGTTAGGGTTAGGGCTAAGGTTAGGGTTAGGGTTAGGGTTAGGGTTAGGGCTAGGGTTAGGGTTAGGGTTAGGGTTACGGCTAGGGTTAGGGTTAGGGTTAGGTTAGGCTTAGGGTTAGGAGTTAGGGTTAGGGTTTCTATTAGGTTAGTTTTAAGGGCTAAGGTTAGTTTTAGGGTTAAGGTTGGGTTAGGGTTAGGATTAGGGTTAGGGTACGACTTAGGGCTAGGGTTAGGGCTAGGGTTAGGGTTAGGGTTAGGGTTAGGGTTTAGGGTTATGGTTAGGGTTAGGGGTTAGGGGTTAGGGGTTAGGCTTAGGGTTAGCGTTACGGTTAGGGGTTAGGGGTTAGGGTTAGGGCTAAGGTTAGGGTTAGGGTTAGGGTTAGGGTTAGGGCTAGGGTTAGGGTTAGGGTTAGGGTTACGGCTAGGGTTAGGGTTAGGGTTAGGTTAGGCTTAGGGTTAGGAGTTAGGGTTAGGGTTTCTATTAGGTTAGTTTTAAGGGCTAAGGTTAGTTTTAGGGTTAAGGTTGGGTTAGGGTTAGGATTAGGGTTAGGGTACGACTTAGGGCTAGGGTTAGGGCTAGGGTTAGGGTTAGGGTTAGGGTTAGGGTTTAGGGTTATGGTTAGGGTTAGGGGTTAGGGGTTAGGGGTTAGGCTTAGGGTTAGCGTTACGGTTAGGGGTTAGGGGTTAGGGTTAGGGCTAAGGTTAGGGTTAGGGTTAGGGTTAGGGTTAGGGCTAGGGTTAGGGTTAGGGTTAGGGTTACGGCTAGGGTTAGGGTTAGGGTTAGGTTAGGCTTAGGGTTAGGAGTTAGGGTTAGGGTTTCTATTAGGTTAGTTTTAAGGGCTAAGGTTAGTTTTAGGGTTAAGGTTGGGTTAGGGTTAGGATTAGGGTTAGGGTACGACTTAGGGCTAGGGTTAGGGCTAGGGTTAGGGTTAGGGTTAGGGTTAGGGTTTAGGGTTATGGTTAGGGTTAGGGGTTAGGGGTTAGGGGTTAGGCTTAGGGTTAGCGTTACGGTTAGGGGTTAGGGGTTAGGGTTAGGGCTAAGGTTAGGGTTAGGGTTAGGGTTAGGGTTAGGGCTAGGGTTAGGGTTAGGGTTAGGGTTACGGCTAGGGTTAGGGTTAGGGTTAGGTTAGGCTTAGGGTTAGGAGTTAGGGTTAGGGTTTCTATTAGGTTAGTTTTAAGGGCTAAGGTTAGTTTTAGGGTTAAGGTTGGGTTAGGGTTAGGATTAGGGTTAGGGTACGACTTAGGGCTAGGGTTAGGGCTAGGGTTAGGGTTAGGGTTAGGGTTAGGGTTTAGGGTTATGGTTAGGGTTAGGGGTTAGGGGTTAGGGGTTAGGCTTAGGGTTAGCGTTACGGTTAGGGGTTAGGGGTTAGGGTTAGGGCTAAGGTTAGGGTTAGGGTTAGGGTTAGGGTTAGGGCTAGGGTTAGGGTTAGGGTTAGGGTTACGGCTAGGGTTAGGGTTAGGGTTAGGTTAGGCTTAGGGTTAGGAGTTAGGGTTAGGGTTTCTATTAGGTTAGTTTTAAGGGCTAAGGTTAGTTTTAGGGTTAAGGTTGGGTTAGGGTTAGGATTAGGGTTAGGGTACGACTTAGGGCTAGGGTTAGGGCTAGGGTTAGGGTTAGGGTTAGGGTTAGGGTTTAGGGTTATGGTTAGGGTTAGGGGTTAGGGGTTAGGGGTTAGGCTTAGGGTTAGCGTTACGGTTAGGGGTTAGGGGTTAGGGTTAGGGCTAAGGTTAGGGTTAGGGTTAGGGTTAGGGTTAGGGCTAGGGTTAGGGTTAGGGTTAGGGTTACGGCTAGGGTTAGGGTTAGGGTTAGGTTAGGCTTAGGGTTAGGAGTTAGGGTTAGGGTTTCTATTAGGTTAGTTTTAAGGGCTAAGGTTAGTTTTAGGGTTAAGGTTGGGTTAGGGTTAGGATTAGGGTTAGGGTACGACTTAGGGCTAGGGTTAGGGCTAGGGTTAGGGTTAGGGTTAGGGTTAGGGTTTAGGGTTATGGTTAGGGTTAGGGGTTAGGGGTTAGGGGTTAGGCTTAGGGTTAGCGTTACGGTTAGGGGTTAGGGGTTAGGGTTAGGGCTAAGGTTAGGGTTAGGGTTAGGGTTAGGGTTAGGGCTAGGGTTAGGGTTAGGGTTAGGGTTACGGCTAGGGTTAGGGTTAGGGTTAGGTTAGGCTTAGGGTTAGGAGTTAGGGTTAGGGTTTCTATTAGGTTAGTTTTAAGGGCTAAGGTTAGTTTTAGGGTTAAGGTTGGGTTACGGTTAGGATTAGGGTTAGGGTACGACTTAGGGCTAGGGTTAGGGCTAGGGTTAGGGTTAGGGTTAGGGTTAGGGTTTAGGGTTATGGTTAGGGTTAGGGGTTAGGGGTTAGGGGTTAGGCTTAGGGTTAGCGTTACGGTTAGGGGTTAGGGGTTAGGGTTAGGGCTAAGGTTAGGGTTAGGGTTAGGGTTAGGGTTAGGGCTAGGGTTAGGGTTAGGGTTAGGGTTACGGCTAGGGTTAGGGTTAGGGTTAGGTTAGGCTTAGGGTTAGGAGTTAGGGTTAGGGTTTCTATTAGGTTAGTTTTAAGGGCTAAGGTTAGTTTTAGGGTTAAGGTTGGGTTAGGGTTAGGATTAGGGTTAGGGTACGACTTAGGGCTAGGGTTAGGGCTAGGGTTAGGGTTAGGGTTAGGGTTAGGGTTTAGGGTTATGGTTAGGGTTAGGGGTTAGGGGTTAGGGGTTAGGCTTAGGGTTAGCGTTACGGTTAGGGGTTAGGGGTTAGGGTTAGGGCTAAGGTTAGGGTTAGGGTTAGGGTTAGGGTTAGGGCTAGGGTTAGGGTTAGGGTTAGGGTTACGGCTAGGGTTAGGGTTAGGGTTAGGTTAGGCTTAGGGTTAGGAGTTAGGGTTAGGGTTTCTATTAGGTTAGTTTTAAGGGCTAAGGTTAGTTTTAGGGTTAAGGTTGGGTTAGGGTTAGGATTAGGGTTAGGGTACGACTTAGGGCTAGGGTTAGGGCTAGGGTTAGGGTTAGGGTTAGGGTTAGGGTTTAGGGTTATGGTTAGGGTTAGGGGTTAGGGGTTAGGGGTTAGGCTTAGGGTTAGCGTTACGGTTAGGGGTTAGGGGTTAGGGTTAGGGCTAAGGTTAGGGTTAGGGTTAGGGTTAGGGTTAGGGCTAGGGTTAGGGTTAGGGTTAGGGTTACGGCTAGGGTTAGGGTTAGGGTTAGGTTAGGCTTAGGGTTAGGAGTTAGGGTTAGGGTTTCTATTAGGTTAGTTTTAAGGGCTAAGGTTAGTTTTAGGGTTAAGGTTGGGTTAGGGTTAGGATTAGGGTTAGGGTACGACTTAGGGCTAGGGTTAGGGCTAGGGTTAGGGTTAGGGTTAGGGTTAGGGTTTAGGGTTATGGTTAGGGTTAGGGGTTAGGGGTTAGGGGTTAGGCTTAGGGTTAGCGTTACGGTTAGGGGTTAGGGGTTAGGGTTAGGGCTAAGGTTAGGGTTAGGGTTAGGGTTAGGGTTAGGGCTAGGGTTAGGGTTAGGGTTAGGGTTACGGCTAGGGTTAGGGTTAGGGTTAGGTTAGGCTTAGGGTTAGGAGTTAGGGTTAGGGTTTCTATTAGGTTAGTTTTAAGGGCTAAGGTTAGTTTTAGGGTTAAGGTTGGGTTAGGGTTAGGATTAGGGTTAGGGTACGACTTAGGGCTAGGGTTAGGGCTAGGGTTAGGGTTAGGGTTAGGGTTAGGGTTTAGGGTTATGGTTAGGGTTAGGGGTTAGGGGTTAGGGGTTAGGCTTAGGGTTAGCGTTACGGTTAGGGGTTAGGGGTTAGGGTTAGGGCTAAGGTTAGGGTTAGGGTTAGGGTTAGGGTTAGGGCTAGGGTTAGGGTTAGGGTTAGGGTTACGGCTAGGGTTAGGGTTAGGGTTAGGTTAGGCTTAGGGTTAGGAGTTAGGGTTAGGGTTTCTATTAGGTTAGTTTTAAGGGCTAAGGTTAGTTTTAGGGTTAAGGTTGGGTTAGGGTTAGGATTAGGGTTAGGGTACGACTTAGGGCTAGGGTTAGGGCTAGGGTTAGGGTTAGGGTTAGGGTTAGGGTTTAGGGTTATGGTTAGGGTTAGGGGTTAGGGGTTAGGGGTTAGGCTTAGGGTTAGCGTTACGGTTAGGGGTTAGGGGTTAGGGTTAGGGCTAAGGTTAGGGTTAGGGTTAGGGTTAGGGTTAGGGCTAGGGTTAGGGTTAGGGTTAGGGTTACGGCTAGGGTTAGGGTTAGGGTTAGGTTAGGCTTAGGGTTAGGAGTTAGGGTTAGGGTTTCTATTAGGTTAGTTTTAAGGGCTAAGGTTAGTTTTAGGGTTAAGGTTGGGTTAGGGTTAGGATTAGGGTTAGGGTACGACTTAGGGCTAGGGTTAGGGCTAGGGTTAGGGTTAGGGTTAGGGTTAGGGTTTAGGGTTATGGTTAGGGTTAGGGGTTAGGGGTTAGGGGTTAGGCTTAGGGTTAGCGTTACGGTTAGGGGTTAGGGGTTAGGGTTAGGGCTAAGGTTAGGGTTAGGGTTAGGGTTAGGGTTAGGGCTAGGGTTAGGGTTAGGGTTAGGGTTACGGCTAGGGTTAGGGTTAGGGTTAGGTTAGGCTTAGGGTTAGGAGTTAGGGTTAGGGTTTCTATTAGGTTAGTTTTAAGGGCTAAGGTTAGTTTTAGGGTTAAGGTTGGGTTAGGGTTAGGATTAGGGTTAGGGTACGACTTAGGGCTAGGGTTAGGGCTAGGGTTAGGGTTAGGGTTAGGGTTAGGGTTTAGGGTTATGGTTAGGGTTAGGGGTTAGGGGTTAGGGGTTAGGCTTAGGGTTAGCGTTACGGTTAGGGGTTAGGGGTTAGGGTTAGGGCTAAGGTTAGGGTTAGGGTTAGGGTTAGGGTTAGGGCTAGGGTTAGGGTTAGGGTTAGGGTTACGGCTAGGGTTAGGGTTAGGGTTAGGTTAGGCTTAGGGTTAGGAGTTAGGGTTAGGGTTTCTATTAGGTTAGTTTTAAGGGCTAAGGTTAGTTTTAGGGTTAAGGTTGGGTTAGGGTTAGGATTAGGGTTAGGGTACGACTTAGGGCTAGGGTTAGGGCTAGGGTTAGGGTTAGGGTTAGGGTTAGGGTTTAGGGTTATGGTTAGGGTTAGGGGTTAGGGGTTAGGGGTTAGGCTTAGGGTTAGCGTTACGGTTAGGGGTTAGGGGTTAGGGTTAGGGCTAAGGTTAGGGTTAGGGTTAGGGTTAGGGTTAGGGCTAGGGTTAGGGTTAGGGTTAGGGTTACGGCTAGGGTTAGGGTTAGGGTTAGGTTAGGCTTAGGGTTAGGAGTTAGGGTTAGGGTTTCTATTAGGTTAGTTTTAAGGGCTAAGGTTAGTTTTAGGGTTAAGGTTGGGTTAGGGTTAGGATTAGGGTTAGGGTACGACTTAGGGCTAGGGTTAGGGCTAGGGTTAGGGTTAGGGTTAGGGTTAGGGTTTAGGGTTATGGTTAGGGTTAGGGGTTAGGGGTTAGGGGTTAGGCTTAGGGTTAGCGTTACGGTTAGGGGTTAGGGGTTAGGGTTAGGGCTAAGGTTAGGGTTAGGGTTAGGGTTAGGGTTAGGGCTAGGGTTAGGGTTAGGGTTAGGGTTACGGCTAGGGTTAGGGTTAGGGTTAGGTTAGGCTTAGGGTTAGGAGTTAGGGTTAGGGTTTCTATTAGGTTAGTTTTAAGGGCTAAGGTTAGTTTTAGGGTTAAGGTTGGGTTAGGGTTAGGATTAGGGTTAGGGTACGACTTAGGGCTAGGGTTAGGGCTAGGGTTAGGGTTAGGGTTAGGGTTAGGGTTTAGGGTTATGGTTAGGGTTAGGGGTTAGGGGTTAGGGGTTAGGCTTAGGGTTAGCGTTACGGTTAGGGGTTAGGGGTTAGGGTTAGGGCTAAGGTTAGGGTTAGGGTTAGGGTTAGGGTTAGGGCTAGGGTTAGGGTTAGGGTTAGGGTTACGGCTAGGGTTAGGGTTAGGGTTAGGTTAGGCTTAGGGTTAGGAGTTAGGGTTAGGGTTTCTATTAGGTTAGTTTTAAGGGCTAAGGTTAGTTTTAGGGTTAAGGTTGGGTTAGGGTTAGGATTAGGGTTAGGGTACGACTTAGGGCTAGGGTTAGGGCTAGGGTTAGGGTTAGGGTTAGGGTTAGGGTTTAGGGTTATGGTTAGGGTTAGGGGTTAGGGGTTAGGGGTTAGGCTTAGGGTTAGCGTTACGGTTAGGGGTTAGGGGTTAGGGTTAGGGCTAAGGTTAGGGTTAGGGTTAGGGTTAGGGTTAGGGCTAGGGTTAGGGTTAGGGTTAGGGTTACGGCTAGGGTTAGGGTTAGGGTTAGGTTAGGCTTAGGGTTAGGAGTTAGGGTTAGGGTTTCTATTAGGTTAGTTTTAAGGGCTAAGGTTAGTTTTAGGGTTAAGGTTGGGTTAGGGTTAGGATTAGGGTTAGGGTACGACTTAGGGCTAGGGTTAGGGCTAGGGTTAGGGTTAGGGTTAGGGTTAGGGTTTAGGGTTATGGTTAGGGTTAGGGGTTAGGGGTTAGGGGTTAGGCTTAGGGTTAGCGTTACGGTTAGGGGTTAGGGGTTAGGGTTAGGGCTAAGGTTAGGGTTAGGGTTAGGGTTAGGGTTAGGGCTAGGGTTAGGGTTAGGGTTAGGGTTACGGCTAGGGTTAGGGTTAGGGTTAGGTTAGGCTTAGGGTTAGGAGTTAGGGTTAGGGTTTCTATTAGGTTAGTTTTAAGGGCTAAGGTTAGTTTTAGGGTTAAGGTTGGGTTAGGGTTAGGATTAGGGTTAGGGTACGACTTAGGGCTAGGGTTAGGGCTAGGGTTAGGGTTAGGGTTAGGGTTAGGGTTTAGGGTTATGGTTAGGGTTAGGGGTTAGGGGTTAGGGGTTAGGCTTAGGGTTAGCGTTACGGTTAGGGGTTAGGGGTTAGGGTTAGGGCTAAGGTTAGGGTTAGGGTTAGGGTTAGGGTTAGGGCTAGGGTTAGGGTTAGGGTTAGGGTTACGGCTAGGGTTAGGGTTAGGGTTAGGTTAGGCTTAGGGTTAGGAGTTAGGGTTAGGGTTTCTATTAGGTTAGTTTTAAGGGCTAAGGTTAGTTTTAGGGTTAAGGTTGGGTTAGGGTTAGGATTAGGGTTAGGGTACGACTTAGGGCTAGGGTTAGGGCTAGGGTTAGGGTTAGGGTTAGGGTTAGGGTTTAGGGTTATGGTTAGGGTTAGGGGTTAGGGGTTAGGGGTTAGGCTTAGGGTTAGCGTTACGGTTAGGGGTTAGGGGTTAGGGTTAGGGCTAAGGTTAGGGTTAGGGTTAGGGTTAGGGTTAGGGCTAGGGTTAGGGTTAGGGTTAGGGTTACGGCTAGGGTTAGGGTTAGGGTTAGGTTAGGCTTAGGGTTAGGAGTTAGGGTTAGGGTTTCTATTAGGTTAGTTTTAAGGGCTAAGGTTAGTTTTAGGGTTAAGGTTGGGTTAGGGTTAGGATTAGGGTTAGGGTACGACTTAGGGCTAGGGTTAGGGCTAGGGTTAGGGTTAGGGTTAGGGTTAGGGTTTAGGGTTATGGTTAGGGTTAGGGGTTAGGGGTTAGGGGTTAGGCTTAGGGTTAGCGTTACGGTTAGGGGTTAGGGGTTAGGGTTAGGGCTAAGGTTAGGGTTAGGGTTAGGGTTAGGGTTAGGGCTAGGGTTAGGGTTAGGGTTAGGGTTACGGCTAGGGTTAGGGTTAGGGTTAGGTTAGGCTTAGGGTTAGGAGTTAGGGTTAGGGTTTCTATTAGGTTAGTTTTAAGGGCTAAGGTTAGTTTTAGGGTTAAGGTTGGGTTAGGGTTAGGATTAGGGTTAGGGTACGACTTAGGGCTAGGGTTAGGGCTAGGGTTAGGGTTAGGGTTAGGGTTAGGGTTTAGGGTTATGGTTAGGGTTAGGGGTTAGGGGTTAGGGGTTAGGCTTAGGGTTAGCGTTACGGTTAGGGGTTAGGGGTTAGGGTTAGGGCTAAGGTTAGGGTTAGGGTTAGGGTTAGGGTTAGGGCTAGGGTTAGGGTTAGGGTTAGGGTTACGGCTAGGGTTAGGGTTAGGGTTAGGTTAGGCTTAGGGTTAGGAGTTAGGGTTAGGGTTTCTATTAGGTTAGTTTTAAGGGCTAAGGTTAGTTTTAGGGTTAAGGTTGGGTTAGGGTTAGGATTAGGGTTAGGGTACGACTTAGGGCTAGGGTTAGGGCTAGGGTTAGGGTTAGGGTTAGGGTTAGGGTTTAGGGTTATGGTTAGGGTTAGGGGTTAGGGGTTAGGGGTTAGGCTTAGGGTTAGCGTTACGGTTAGGGGTTAGGGGTTAGGGTTAGGGCTAAGGTTAGGGTTAGGGTTAGGGTTAGGGTTAGGGCTAGGGTTAGGGTTAGGGTTAGGGTTACGGCTAGGGTTAGGGTTAGGGTTAGGTTAGGCTTAGGGTTAGGAGTTAGGGTTAGGGTTTCTATTAGGTTAGTTTTAAGGGCTAAGGTTAGTTTTAGGGTTAAGGTTGGGTTAGGGTTAGGATTAGGGTTAGGGTACGACTTAGGGCTAGGGTTAGGGCTAGGGTTAGGGTTAGGGTTAGGGTTAGGGTTTAGGGTTATGGTTAGGGTTAGGGGTTAGGGGTTAGGGGTTAGGCTTAGGGTTAGCGTTACGGTTAGGGGTTAGGGGTTAGGGTTAGGGCTAAGGTTAGGGTTAGGGTTAGGGTTAGGGTTAGGGCTAGGGTTAGGGTTAGGGTTAGGGTTACGGCTAGGGTTAGGGTTAGGGTTAGGTTAGGCTTAGGGTTAGGAGTTAGGGTTAGGGTTTCTATTAGGTTAGTTTTAAGGGCTAAGGTTAGTTTTAGGGTTAAGGTTGGGTTACGGTTAGGATTAGGGTTAGGGTACGACTTAGGGCTAGGGTTAGGGCTAGGGTTAGGGTTAGGGTTAGGGTTAGGGTTTAGGGTTATGGTTAGGGTTAGGGGTTAGGGGTTAGGGGTTAGGCTTAGGGTTAGCGTTACGGTTAGGGGTTAGGGGTTAGGGTTAGGGCTAAGGTTAGGGTTAGGGTTAGGGTTAGGGTTAGGGCTAGGGTTAGGGTTAGGGTTAGGGTTACGGCTAGGGTTAGGGTTAGGGTTAGGTTAGGCTTAGGGTTAGGAGTTAGGGTTAGGGTTTCTATTAGGTTAGTTTTAAGGGCTAAGGTTAGTTTTAGGGTTAAGGTTGGGTTAGGGTTAGGATTAGGGTTAGGGTACGACTTAGGGCTAGGGTTAGGGCTAGGGTTAGGGTTAGGGTTAGGGTTAGGGTTTAGGGTTATGGTTAGGGTTAGGGGTTAGGGGTTAGGGGTTAGGCTTAGGGTTAGCGTTACGGTTAGGGGTTAGGGGTTAGGGTTAGGGCTAAGGTTAGGGTTAGGGTTAGGGTTAGGGTTAGGGCTAGGGTTAGGGTTAGGGTTAGGGTTACGGCTAGGGTTAGGGTTAGGGTTAGGTTAGGCTTAGGGTTAGGAGTTAGGGTTAGGGTTTCTATTAGGTTAGTTTTAAGGGCTAAGGTTAGTTTTAGGGTTAAGGTTGGGTTAGGGTTAGGATTAGGGTTAGGGTACGACTTAGGGCTAGGGTTAGGGCTAGGGTTAGGGTTAGGGTTAGGGTTAGGGTTTAGGGTTATGGTTAGGGTTAGGGGTTAGGGGTTAGGGGTTAGGCTTAGGGTTAGCGTTACGGTTAGGGGTTAGGGGTTAGGGTTAGGGCTAAGGTTAGGGTTAGGGCTAGGGTTAGGGTTAGGGTTAGGGTTATGGCTAGGGTTTAGGCTACGTAGGGTTAGGGTTAGGGTTAGGTTAGGCTTAGGGTTAGGAGTTAGGGTTAGGGTTTCTATTAGGTTAGTTTCAAGGGCTAAGGTTAGTTTTAGGGTTAAGGTTGGGTTAGGGTTAGGATTAGGGTTAGGGTACGACTTAGGGCTAGGGTTAGGGCTAGGGTTAGGGTTAGGGTTAGGGTTAGGGTTTAGGGTTATGGTTAGGGTTAGGGGTTAGGGGTTAGGGGTTAGGCTTAGGGTTAGCGTTACGGTTAGGGGTTAGGGGTTAGGGTTAGGGCTAAGGTTAGGGTTAGGGTTAGGGTTAGGGTTAGGGCTAGGGTTAGGGTTAGGGTTAGGGTTACGGCTAGGGTTAGGGTTAGGGTTAGGTTAGGCTTAGGGTTAGGAGTTAGGGTTAGGGTTTCTATTAGGTTAGTTTTAAGGGCTAAGGTTAGTTTTAGGGTTAAGGTTGGGTTAGGGTTAGGATTAGGGTTAGGGTACGACTTAGGGCTAGGGTTAGGGCTAGGGTTAGGGTTAGGGTTAGGGTTAGGGTTTAGGGTTATGGTTAGGGTTAGGGGTTAGGGGTTAGGGGTTAGGCTTAGGGTTAGCGTTACGGTTAGGGGTTAGGGGTTAGGGTTAGGGCTAAGGTTAGGGTTAGGGTTAGGGTTAGGGTTAGGGCTAGGGTTAGGGTTAGGGTTAGGGTTACGGCTAGGGTTAGGGTTAGGGTTAGGTTAGGCTTAGGGTTAGGAGTTAGGGTTAGGGTTTCTATTAGGTTAGTTTTAAGGGCTAAGGTTAGTTTTAGGGTTAAGGTTGGGTTAGGGTTAGGATTAGGGTTAGGGTACGACTTAGGGCTAGGGTTAGGGCTAGGGTTAGGGTTAGGGTTAGGGTTAGGGTTTAGGGTTATGGTTAGGGTTAGGGGTTAGGGGTTAGGGGTTAGGCTTAGGGTTAGCGTTACGGTTAGGGGTTAGGGGTTAGGGTTAGGGCTAAGGTTAGGGTTAGGGTTAGGGTTAGGGTTAGGGCTAGGGTTAGGGTTAGGGTTAGGGTTACGGCTAGGGTTAGGGTTAGGGTTAGGTTAGGCTTAGGGTTAGGAGTTAGGGTTAGGGTTTCTATTAGGTTAGTTTTAAGGGCTAAGGTTAGTTTTAGGGTTAAGGTTGGGTTAGGGTTAGGATTAGGGTTAGGGTACGACTTAGGGCTAGGGTTAGGGCTAGGGTTAGGGTTAGGGTTAGGGTTAGGGTTTAGGGTTATGGTTAGGGTTAGGGGTTAGGGGTTAGGGGTTAGGCTTAGGGTTAGCGTTACGGTTAGGGGTTAGGGGTTAGGGTTAGGGCTAAGGTTAGGGTTAGGGTTAGGGTTAGGGTTAGGGCTAGGGTTAGGGTTAGGGTTAGGGTTACGGCTAGGGTTAGGGTTAGGGTTAGGTTAGGCTTAGGGTTAGGAGTTAGGGTTAGGGTTTCTATTAGGTTAGTTTTAAGGGCTAAGGTTAGTTTTAGGGTTAAGGTTGGGTTAGGGTTAGGATTAGGGTTAGGGTACGACTTAGGGCTAGGGTTAGGGCTAGGGTTAGGGTTAGGGTTAGGGTTAGGGTTTAGGGTTATGGTTAGGGTTAGGGGTTAGGGGTTAGGGGTTAGGCTTAGGGTTAGCGTTACGGTTAGGGGTTAGGGGTTAGGGTTAGGGCTAAGGTTAGGGTTAGGGTTAGGGTTAGGGTTAGGGCTAGGGTTAGGGTTAGGGTTAGGGTTACGGCTAGGGTTAGGGTTAGGGTTAGGTTAGGCTTAGGGTTAGGAGTTAGGGTTAGGGTTTCTATTAGGTTAGTTTTAAGGGCTAAGGTTAGTTTTAGGGTTAAGGTTGGGTTAGGGTTAGGATTAGGGTTAGGGTACGACTTAGGGCTAGGGTTAGGGCTAGGGTTAGGGTTAGGGTTAGGGTTAGGGTTTAGGGTTATGGTTAGGGTTAGGGGTTAGGGGTTAGGGGTTAGGCTTAGGGTTAGCGTTACGGTTAGGGGTTAGGGGTTAGGGTTAGGGCTAAGGTTAGGGTTAGGGTTAGGGTTAGGGTTAGGGCTAGGGTTAGGGTTAGGGTTAGGGTTACGGCTAGGGTTAGGGTTAGGGTTAGGTTAGGCTTAGGGTTAGGAGTTAGGGTTAGGGTTTCTATTAGGTTAGTTTTAAGGGCTAAGGTTAGTTTTAGGGTTAAGGTTGGGTTAGGGTTAGGATTAGGGTTAGGGTACGACTTAGGGCTAGGGTTAGGGCTAGGGTTAGGGTTAGGGTTAGGGTTAGGGTTTAGGGTTATGGTTAGGGTTAGGGGTTAGGGGTTAGGGGTTAGGCTTAGGGTTAGCGTTACGGTTAGGGGTTAGGGGTTAGGGTTAGGGCTAAGGTTAGGGTTAGGGTTAGGGTTAGGGTTAGGGCTAGGGTTAGGGTTAGGGTTAGGGTTACGGCTAGGGTTAGGGTTAGGGTTAGGTTAGGCTTAGGGTTAGGAGTTAGGGTTAGGGTTTCTATTAGGTTAGTTTTAAGGGCTAAGGTTAG
This sequence comes from Buteo buteo, assembly GCF_964188355.1. Lineage (NCBI taxonomy): Eukaryota > Metazoa > Chordata > Aves > Accipitriformes > Accipitridae > Buteo > Buteo buteo. Next base: position 49,814 of record NW_027439422.1, read on the forward strand.
TTTTAGGGTTAAGGTTGGGTTAGGGTTAGGATTAGGGTTAGGGTACGACTTAGGGCTAGGGTTAGGGCTAGGGTTAGGGTTAGGGTTAGGGTTAGGGTTTAGGGTTATGGTTAGGGTTAGGGGTTAGGGGTTAGGGGTTAGGCTTAGGGTTAGCGTTACGGTTAGGGGTTAGGGGTTAGGGTTAGGGCTAAGGTTAGGGTTAGGGTTAGGGTTAGGGTTAGGGCTAGGGTTAGGGTTAGGGTTAGGGTTACGGCTAGGGTTAGGGTTAGGGTTAGGTTAGGCTTAGGGTTAGGAGTTAGGGTTAGGGTTTCTATTAGGTTAGTTTTAAGGGCTAAGGTTAGTTTTAGGGTTAAGGTTGGGTTAGGGTTAGGATTAGGGTTAGGGTACGACTTAGGGCTAGGGTTAGGGCTAGGGTTAGGGTTAGGGTTAGGGTTAGGGTTTAGGGTTATGGTTAGGGTTAGGGGTTAGGGGTTAGGGGTTAGGCTTAGGGTTAGCGTTACGGTTAGGGGTTAGGGGTTAGGGTTAGGGCTAAGGTTAGGGTTAGGGTTAGGGTTAGGGTTAGGGCTAGGGTTAGGGTTAGGGTTAGGGTTACGGCTAGGGTTAGGGTTAGGGTTAGGTTAGGCTTAGGGTTAGGAGTTAGGGTTAGGGTTTCTATTAGGTTAGTTTTAAGGGCTAAGGTTAGTTTTAGGGTTAAGGTTGGGTTAGGGTTAGGATTAGGGTTAGGGTACGACTTAGGGCTAGGGTTAGGGCTAGGGTTAGGGTTAGGGTTAGGGTTAGGGTTTAGGGTTATGGTTAGGGTTAGGGGTTAGGGGTTAGGGGTTAGGCTTAGGGTTAGCGTTACGGTTAGGGGTTAGGGGTTAGGGTTAGGGCTAAGGTTAGGGTTAGGGTTAGGGTTAGGGTTAGGGCTAGGGTTAGGGTTAGGGTTAGGGTTACGGCTAGGGTTAGGGTTAGGGTTAGGTTAGGCTTAGGGTTAGGAGTTAGGGTTAGGGTTTCTATTAGGTTAGTTTTAAGGGCTAAGGTTAGTTTTAGGGTTAAGGTTGGGTTAGGGTTAGGATTAGGGTTAGGGTACGACTTAGGGCTAGGGTTAGGGCTAGGGTTAGGGTTAGGGTTAGGGTTAGGGTTTAGGGTTATGGTTAGGGTTAGGGGTTAGGGGTTAGGGGTTAGGCTTAGGGTTAGCGTTACGGTTAGGGGTTAGGGGTTAGGGTTAGGGCTAAGGTTAGGGTTAGGGTTAGGGTTAGGGTTAGGGCTAGGGTTAGGGTTAGGGTTAGGGTTACGGCTAGGGTTAGGGTTAGGGTTAGGTTAGGCTTAGGGTTAGGAGTTAGGGTTAGGGTTTCTATTAGGTTAGTTTTAAGGGCTAAGGTTAGTTTTAGGGTTAAGGTTGGGTTAGGGTTAGGATTAGGGTTAGGGTACGACTTAGGGCTAGGGTTAGGGCTAGGGTTAGGGTTAGGGTTAGGGTTAGGGTTTAGGGTTATGGTTAGGGTTAGGGGTTAGGGGTTAGGGGTTAGGCTTAGGGTTAGCGTTACGGTTAGGGGTTAGGGGTTAGGGTTAGGGCTAAGGTTAGGGTTAGGGTTAGGGTTAGGGTTAGGGCTAGGGTTAGGGTTAGGGTTAGGGTTACGGCTAGGGTTAGGGTTAGGGTTAGGTTAGGCTTAGGGTTAGGAGTTAGGGTTAGGGTTTCTATTAGGTTAGTTTTAAGGGCTAAGGTTAGTTTTAGGGTTAAGGTTGGGTTAGGGTTAGGATTAGGGTTAGGGTACGACTTAGGGCTAGGGTTAGGGCTAGGGTTAGGGTTAGGGTTAGGGTTAGGGTTTAGGGTTATGGTTAGGGTTAGGGGTTAGGGGTTAGGGGTTAGGCTTAGGGTTAGCGTTACGGTTAGGGGTTAGGGGTTAGGGTTAGGGCTAAGGTTAGGGTTAGGGTTAGGGTTAGGGTTAGGGCTAGGGTTAGGGTTAGGGTTAGGGTTACGGCTAGGGTTAGGGTTAGGGTTAGGTTAGGCTTAGGGTTAGGAGTTAGGGTTAGGGTTTCTATTAGGTTAGTTTTAAGGGCTAAGGTTAGTTTTAGGGTTAAGGTTGGGTTAGGGTTAGGATTAGGGTTAGGGTACGACTTAGGGCTAGGGTTAGGGCTAGGGTTAGGGTTAGGGTTAGGGTTAGGGTTTAGGGTTATGGTTAGGGTTAGGGGTTAGGGGTTAGGGGTTAGGCTTAGGGTTAGCGTTACGGTTAGGGGTTAGGGGTTAGGGTTAGGGCTAAGGTTAGGGTTAGGGTTAGGGTTAGGGTTAGGGCTAGGGTTAGGGTTAGGGTTAGGGTTACGGCTAGGGTTAGGGTTAGGGTTAGGTTAGGCTTAGGGTTAGGAGTTAGGGTTAGGGTTTCTATTAGGTTAGTTTTAAGGGCTAAGGTTAGTTTTAGGGTTAAGGTTGGGTTAGGGTTAGGATTAGGGTTAGGGTACGACTTAGGGCTAGGGTTAGGGCTAGGGTTAGGGTTAGGGTTAGGGTTAGGGTTTAGGGTTATGGTTAGGGTTAGGGGTTAGGGGTTAGGGGTTAGGCTTAGGGTTAGCGTTACGGTTAGGGGTTAGGGGTTAGGGTTAGGGCTAAGGTTAGGGTTAGGGTTAGGGTTAGGGTTAGGGCTAGGGTTAGGGTTAGGGTTAGGGTTACGGCTAGGGTTAGGGTTAGGGTTAGGTTAGGCTTAGGGTTAGGAGTTAGGGTTAGGGTTTCTATTAGGTTAGTTTTAAGGGCTAAGGTTAGTTTTAGGGTTAAGGTTGGGTTAGGGTTAGGATTAGGGTTAGGGTACGACTTAGGGCTAGGGTTAGGGCTAGGGTTAGGGTTAGGGTTAGGGTTAGGGTTTAGGGTTATGGTTAGGGTTAGGGGTTAGGGGTTAGGGGTTAGGCTTAGGGTTAGCGTTACGGTTAGGGGTTAGGGGTTAGGGTTAGGGCTAAGGTTAGGGTTAGGGTTAGGGTTAGGGTTAGGGCTAGGGTTAGGGTTAGGGTTAGGGTTACGGCTAGGGTTAGGGTTAGGGTTAGGTTAGGCTTAGGGTTAGGAGTTAGGGTTAGGGTTTCTATTAGGTTAGTTTTAAGGGCTAAGGTTAGTTTTAGGGTTAAGGTTGGGTTAGGGTTAGGATTAGGGTTAGGGTACGACTTAGGGCTAGGGTTAGGGCTAGGGTTAGGGTTAGGGTTAGGGTTAGGGTTTAGGGTTATGGTTAGGGTTAGGGGTTAGGGGTTAGGGGTTAGGCTTAGGGTTAGCGTTACGGTTAGGGGTTAGGGGTTAGGGTTAGGGCTAAGGTTAGGGTTAGGGTTAGGGTTAGGGTTAGGGCTAGGGTTGGGTTAGGGTTAGGGTTACGGCTAGGGTTAGGGTTAGGGTTAGGTTAGGCTTAGGGTTAGGAGTTAGGGTTAGGGTTTCTATTAGGTTAGTTTTAAGGGCTAAGGTTAGTTTTAGGGTTAAGGTTGGGTTAGGGTTAGGATTAGGGTTAGGGTACGACTTAGGGCTAGGGTTAGGGCTAGGGTTAGGGTTAGGGTTAGGGTTAGGGTTTAGGGTTATGGTTAGGGTTAGGGGTTAGGGGTTAGGGGTTAGGCTTAGGGTTAGCGTTACGGTTAGGGGTTAGGGGTTAGGGTTAGGGCTAAGGTTAGGGTTAGGGTTAGGGTTAGGGTTAGGGCTAGGGTTAGGGTTAGGGTTAGGGTTACGGCTAGGGTTAGGGTTAGGGTTAGGTTAGGCTTAGGGTTAGGAGTTAGGGTTAGGGTTTCTATTAGGTTAGTTTTAAGGGCTAAGGTTAGTTTTAGGGTTAAGGTTGGGTTAGGGTTAGGATTAGGGTTAGGGTACGACTTAGGGCTAGGGTTAGGGCTAGGGTTAGGGTTAGGGTTAGGGTTAGGGTTTAGGGTTATGGTTAGGGTTAGGGGTTAGGGGTTAGGGGTTAGGCTTAGGGTTAGCGTTACGGTTAGGGGTTAGGGGTTAGGGTTAGGGCTAAGGTTAGGGTTAGGGTTAGGGTTAGGGTTAGGGCTAGGGTTAGGGTTAGGGTTAGGGTTACGGCTAGGGTTAGGGTTAGGGTTAGGTTAGGCTTAGGGTTAGGAGTTAGGGTTAGGGTTTCTATTAGGTTAGTTTTAAGGGCTAAGGTTAGTTTTAGGGTTAAGGTTGGGTTAGGGTTAGGATTAGGGTTAGGGTACGACTTAGGGCTAGGGTTAGGGCTAGGGTTAGGGTTAGGGTTAGGGTTAGGGTTTAGGGTTATGGTTAGGGTTAGGGGTTAGGGGTTAGGGGTTAGGCTTAGGGTTAGCGTTACGGTTAGGGGTTAGGGGTTAGGGTTAGGGCTAAGGTTAGGGTTAGGGTTAGGGTTAGGGTTAGGGCTAGGGTTAGGGTTAGGGTTAGGGTTACGGCTAGGGTTAGGGTTAGGGTTAGGTTAGGCTTAGGGTTAGGAGTTAGGGTTAGGGTTTCTATTAGGTTAGTTTTAAGGGCTAAGGTTAGTTTTAGGGTTAAGGTTGGGTTAGGGTTAGGATTAGGGTTAGGGTACGACTTAGGGCTAGGGTTAGGGCTAGGGTTAGGGTTAGGGTTAGGGTTAGGGTTTAGGGTTATGGTTAGGGTTAGGGGTTAGGGGTTAGGGGTTAGGCTTAGGGTTAGCGTTACGGTTAGGGGTTAGGGGTTAGGGTTAGGGCTAAGGTTAGGGTTAGGGTTAGGGTTAGGGTTAGGGCTAGGGTTAGGGTTAGGGTTAGGGTTACGGCTAGGGTTAGGGTTAGGGTTAGGTTAGGCTTAGGGTTAGGAGTTAGGGTTAGGGTTTCTATTAGGTTAGTTTTAAGGGCTAAGGTTAGTTTTAGGGTTAAGGTTGGGTTAGGGTTAGGATTAGGGTTAGGGTACGACTTAGGGCTAGGGTTAGGGCTAGGGTTAGGGTTAGGGTTAGGGTTAGGGTTTAGGGTTATGGTTAGGGTTAGGGGTTAGGGGTTAGGGGTTAGGCTTAGGGTTAGCGTTACGGTTAGGGGTTAGGGGTTAGGGTTAGGGCTAAGGTTAGGGTTAGGGTTAGGGTTAGGGTTAGGGCTAGGGTTAGGGTTAGGGTTAGGGTTACGGCTAGGGTTAGGGTTAGGGTTAGGTTAGGCTTAGGGTTAGGAGTTAGGGTTAGGGTTTCTATTAGGTTAGTTTTAAGGGCTAAGGTTAGTTTTAGGGTTAAGGTTGGGTTAGGGTTAGGATTAGGGTTAGGGTACGACTTAGGGCTAGGGTTAGGGCTAGGGTTAGGGTTAGGGTTAGGGTTAGGGTTTAGGGTTATGGTTAGGGTTAGGGGTTAGGGGTTAGGGGTTAGGCTTAGGGTTAGCGTTACGGTTAGGGGTTAGGGGTTAGGGTTAGGGCTAAGGTTAGGGTTAGGGTTAGGGTTAGGGTTAGGGCTAGGGTTAGGGTTAGGGTTAGGGTTACGGCTAGGGTTAGGGTTAGGGTTAGGTTAGGCTTAGGGTTAGGAGTTAGGGTTAGGGTTTCTATTAGGTTAGTTTTAAGGGCTAAGGTTAGTTTTAGGGTTAAGGTTGGGTTAGGGTTAGGATTAGGGTTAGGGTACGACTTAGGGCTAGGGTTAGGGCTAGGGTTAGGGTTAGGGTTAGGGTTAGGGTTTAGGGTTATGGTTAGGGTTAGGGGTTAGGGGTTAGGGGTTAGGCTTAGGGTTAGCGTTACGGTTAGGGGTTAGGGGTTAGGGTTAGGGCTAAGGTTAGGGTTAGGGTTAGGGTTAGGGTTAGGGCTAGGGTTAGGGTTAGGGTTAGGGTTACGGCTAGGGTTAGGGTTAGGGTTAGGTTAGGCTTAGGGTTAGGAGTTAGGGTTAGGGTTTCTATTAGGTTAGTTTTAAGGGCTAAGGTTAGTTTTAGGGTTAAGGTTGGGTTAGGGTTAGGATTAGGGTTAGGGTACGACTTAGGGCTAGGGTTAGGGCTAGGGTTAGGGTTAGGGTTAGGGTTAGGGTTTAGGGTTATGGTTAGGGTTAGGGGTTAGGGGTTAGGGGTTAGGCTTAGGGTTAGCGTTACGGTTAGGGGTTAGGGGTTAGGGTTAGGGCTAAGGTTAGGGTTAGGGTTAGGGTTAGGGTTAGGGCTAGGGTTAGGGTTAGGGTTAGGGTTACGGCTAGGGTTAGGGTTAGGGTTAGGTTAGGCTTAGGGTTAGGAGTTAGGGTTAGGGTTTCTATTAGGTTAGTTTTAAGGGCTAAGGTTAGTTTTAGGGTTAAGGTTGGGTTAGGGTTAGGATTAGGGTTAGGGTACGACTTAGGGCTAGGGTTAGGGCTAGGGTTAGGGTTAGGGTTAGGGTTAGGGTTTAGGGTTATGGTTAGGGTTAGGGGTTAGGGGTTAGGGGTTAGGCTTAGGGTTAGCGTTACGGTTAGGGGTTAGGGGTTAGGGTTAGGGCTAAGGTTAGGGTTAGGGTTAGGGTTAGGGTTAGGGCTAGGGTTAGGGTTAGGGTTAGGGTTACGGCTAGGGTTAGGGTTAGGGTTAGGTTAGGCTTAGGGTTAGGAGTTAGGGTTAGGGTTTCTATTAGGTTAGTTTTAAGGGCTAAGGTTAGTTTTAGGGTTAAGGTTGGGTTAGGGTTAGGATTAGGGTTAGGGTACGACTTAGGGCTAGGGTTAGGGCTAGGGTTAGGGTTAGGGTTAGGGTTAGGGTTTAGGGTTATGGTTAGGGTTAGGGGTTAGGGGTTAGGGGTTAGGCTTAGGGTTAGCGTTACGGTTAGGGGTTAGGGGTTAGGGTTAGGGCTAAGGTTAGGGTTAGGGTTAGGGTTAGGGTTAGGGCTAGGGTTAGGGTTAGGGTTAGGGTTACGGCTAGGGTTAGGGTTAGGGTTAGGTTAGGCTTAGGGTTAGGAGTTAGGGTTAGGGTTTCTATTAGGTTAGTTTTAAGGGCTAAGGTTAGTTTTAGGGTTAAGGTTGGGTTAGGGTTAGGATTAGGGTTAGGGTACGACTTAGGGCTAGGGTTTAGGGTTATGGTTAGGGTTAGGGGTTAGGGGTTAGGGGTTAGGCTTAGGGTTAGCGTTACGGTTAGGGGTTAGGGGTTAGGGTTAGGGCTAAGGTTAGGGTTAGGGTTAGGGTTAGGGTTAGGGCTAGGGTTAGGGTTAGGGTTAGGGTTACGGCTAGGGTTAGGGTTAGGGTTAGGTTAGGCTTAGGGTTAGGAGTTAGGGTTAGGGTTTCTATTAGGTTAGTTTTAAGGGCTAAGGTTAGTTTTAGGGTTAAGGTTGGGTTAGGGTTAGGATTAGGGTTAGGGTACGACTTAGGGCTAGGGTTAGGGCTAGGGTTAGGGTTAGGGTTAGGGTTAGGGTTTAGGGTTATGGTTAGGGTTAGGGGTTAGGGGTTAGGGGTTAGGCTTAGGGTTAGCGTTACGGTTAGGGGTTAGGGGTTAGGGTTAGGGCTAAGGTTAGGGTTAGGGTTAGGGTTAGGGTTAGGGCTAGGGTTAGGGTTAGGGTTAGGGTTACGGCTAGGGTTAGGGTTAGGGTTAGGTTAGGCTTAGGGTTAGGAGTTAGGGTTAGGGTTTCTATTAGGTTAGTTTTAAGGGCTAAGGTTAGTTTTAGGGTTAAGGTTGGGTTAGGGTTAGGATTAGGGTTAGGGTACGACTTAGGGCTAGGGTTAGGGCTAGGGTTAGGGTTAGGGTTAGGGTTAGGGTTTAGGGTTATGGTTAGGGTTAGGGGTTAGGGGTTAGGGGTTAGGCTTAGGGTTAGCGTTACGGTTAGGGGTTAGGGGTTAGGGTTAGGGCTAAGGTTAGGGTTAGGGTTAGGGTTAGGGTTGGGCTAGGGTTAGGGTTAGGGTTAGGGTTACGGCTAGGGTTAGGGTTAGGGTTAGGTTAGGCTTAGGGTTAGGAGTTAGGGTTAGGGTTTCTATTAGGTTAGTTTTAAGGGCTAAGGTTAGTTTTAGGGTTAAGGTTGGGTTAGGGTTAGGATTAGGGTTAGGGTACGACTTAGGGCTAGGGTTAGGGCTAGGGTTAGGGTTAGGGTTAGGGTTAGGGTTTAGGGTTATGGTTAGGGTTAGGGGTTAGGGGTTAGGGGTTAGGCTTAGGGTTAGCGTTACGGTTAGGGGTTAGGGGTTAGGGTTAGGGCTAAGGTTAGGGTTAGGGTTAGGGTTAGGGTTAGGGCTAGGGTTAGGGTTAGGGTTAGGGTTACGGCTAGGGTTAGGGTTAGGGTTAGGTTAGGCTTAGGGTTAGGAGTTAGGGTTAGGGTTTCTATTAGGTTAGTTTTAAGGGCTAAGGTTAGTTTTAGGGTTAAGGTTGGGTTAGGGTTAGGATTAGGGTTAGGGTACGACTTAGGGCTAGGGTTAGGGCTAGGGTTAGGGTTAGGGTTAGGGTTAGGGTTTAGGGTTATGGTTAGGGTTAGGGGTTAGGGGTTAGGGGTTAGGCTTAGGGTTAGCGTTACGGTTAGGGGTTAGGGGTTAGGGTTAGGGCTAAGGTTAGGGTTAGGGTTAGGGTTAGGGTTAGGGCTAGGGTTAGGGTTAGGGTTAGGGTTACGGCTAGGGTTAGGGTTAGGGTTAGGTTAGGCTTAGGGTTAGGAGTTAGGGTTAGGGTTTCTATTAGGTTAGTTTTAAGGGCTAAGGTTAGTTTTAGGGTTAAGGTTGGGTTAGGGTTAGGATTAGGGTTAGGGTACGACTTAGGGCTAGGGTTAGGGCTAGGGTTAGGGTTAGGGTTAGGGTTAGGGTTTAGGGTTATGGTTAGGGTTAGGGGTTAGGGGTTAGGGGTTAGGCTTAGGGTTAGCGTTACGGTTAGGGGTTAGGGGTTAGGGTTAGGGCTAAGGTTAGGGTTAGGGTTAGGGTTAGGGTTAGGGCTAGGGTTAGGGTTAGGGTTAGGGTTACGGCTAGGGTTAGGGTTAGGGTTAGGTTAGGCTTAGGGTTAGGAGTTAGGGTTAGGGTTTCTATTAGGTTAGTTTTAAGGGCTAAGGTTAGTTTTAGGGTTAAGGTTGGGTTAGGGTTAGGATTAGGGTTAGGGTACGACTTAGGGCTAGGGTTAGGGCTAGGGTTAGGGTTAGGGTTAGGGTTAGGGTTTAGGGTTATGGTTAGGGTTAGGGGTTAGGGGTTAGGGGTTAGGCTTAGGGTTAGCGTTACGGTTAGGGGTTAGGGGTTAGGGTTAGGGCTAAGGTTAGGGTTAGGGTTAGGGTTAGGGTTAGGGCTAGGGTTAGGGTTAGGGTTAGGGTTACGGCTAGGGTTAGGGTTAGGGTTAGGTTAGGCTTAGGGTTAGGAGTTAGGGTTAGGGTTTCTATTAGGTTAGTTTTAAGGGCTAAGGTTAGTTTTAGGGTTAAGGTTGGGTTAGGGTTAGGATTAGGGTTAGGGTACGACTTAGGGCTAGGGTTAGGGCTAGGGTTAGGGTTAGGGTTAGGGTTAGGGTTTAGGGTTATGGTTAGGGTTAGGGGTTAGGGGTTAGGGGTTAGGCTTAGGGTTAGCGTTACGGTTAGGGGTTAGGGGTTAGGGTTAGGGCTAAGGTTAGGGTTAGGGTTAGGGTTAGGGTTAGGGCTAGGGTTAGGGTTAGGGTTAGGGTTACGGCTAGGGTTAGGGTTAGGGTTAGGTTAGGCTTAGGGTTAGGAGTTAGGGTTAGGGTTTCTATTAGGTTAGTTTTAAGGGCTAAGGTTAGTTTTAGGGTTAAGGTTGGGTTAGGGTTAGGATTAGGGTTAGGGTACGACTTAGGGCTAGGGTTAGGGCTAGGGTTAGGGTTAGGGTTAGGGTTAGGGTTTAGGGTTATGGTTAGGGTTAGGGGTTAGGGGTTAGGGGTTAGGCTTAGGGTTAGCGTTACGGTTAGGGGTTAGGGGTTAGGGTTAGGGCTAAGGTTAGGGTTAGGGTTAGGGTTAGGGTTAGGGCTAGGGTTAGGGTTAGGGTTAGGGTTACGGCTAGGGTTAGGGTTAGGGTTAGGTTAGGCTTAGGGTTAGGAGTTAGGGTTAGGGTTTCTATTAGGTTAGTTTTAAGGGCTAAGGTTAGTTTTAGGGTTAAGGTTGGGTTAGGGTTAGGATTAGGGTTAGGGTACGACTTAGGGCTAGGGTTAGGGCTAGGGTTAGGGTTAGGGTTAGGGTTAGGGTTTAGGGTTATGGTTAGGGTTAGGGGTTAGGGGTTAGGGGTTAGGCTTAGGGTTAGCGTTACGGTTAGGGGTTAGGGGTTAGGGTTAGGGCTAAGGTTAGGGTTAGGGTTAGGGTTAGGGTTAGGGCTAGGGTTAGGGTTAGGGTTAGGGTTACGGCTAGGGTTAGGGTTAGGGTTAGGTTAGGCTTAGGGTTAGGAGTTAGGGTTAGGGTTTCTATTAGGTTAGTTTTAAGGGCTAAGGTTAGTTTTAGGGTTAAGGTTGGGTTAGGGTTAGGATTAGGGTTAGGGTACGACTTAGGGCTAGGGTTAGGGCTAGGGTTAGGGTTAGGGTTAGGGTTAGGGTTTAGGGTTATGGTTAGGGTTAGGGGTTAGGGGTTAGGGGTTAGGCTTAGGGTTAGCGTTACGGTTAGGGGTTAGGGGTTAGGGTTAGGGCTAAGGTTAGGGTTAGGGTTAGGGTTAGGGTTAGGGCTAGGGTTAGGGTTAGGGTTAGGGTTACGGCTAGGGTTAGGGTTAGGGTTAGGTTAGGCTTAGGGTTAGGAGTTAGGGTTAGGGTTTCTATTAGGTTAGTTTTAAGGGCTAAGGTTAGTTTTAGGGTTAAGGTTGGGTTAGGGTTAGGATTAGGGTTAGGGTACGACTTAGGGCTAGGGTTAGGGCTAGGGTTAGGGTTAGGGTTAGGGTTAGGGTTTAGGGTTATGGTTAGGGTTAGGGGTTAGGGGTTAGGGGTTAGGCTTAGGGTTAGCGTTACGGTTAGGGGTTAGGGGTTAGGGTTAGGGCTAAGGTTAGGGTTAGGGTTAGGGTTAGGGTTAGGGCTAGGGTTAGGGTTAGGGTTAGGGTTACGGCTAGGGTTAGGGTTAGGGTTAGGTTAGGCTTAGGGTTAGGAGTTAGGGTTAGGGTTTCTATTAGGTTAGTTTTAAGGGCTAAGGTTAGTTTTAGGGTTAAGGTTGGGTTAGGGTTAGGATTAGGGTTAGGGTACGACTTAGGGCTAGGGTTAGGGCTAGGGTTAGGGTTAGGGTTAGGGTTAGGGTTTAGGGTTATGGTTAGGGTTAGGGGTTAGGGGTTAGGGGTTAGGCTTAGGGTTAGCGTTACGGTTAGGGGTTAGGGGTTAGGGTTAGGGCTAAGGTTAGGGTTAGGGTTAGGGTTAGGGTTAGGGCTAGGGTTAGGGTTAGGGTTAGGGTTACGGCTAGGGTTAGGGTTAGGGTTAGGTTAGGCTTAGGGTTAGGAGTTAGGGTTAGGGTTTCTATTAGGTTAGTTTTAAGGGCTAAGGTTAGTTTTAGGGTTAAGGTTGGGTTAGGGTTAGGATTAGGGTTAGGGTACGACTTAGGGCTAGGGTTAGGGCTAGGGTTAGGGTTAGGGTTAGGGTTAGGGTTTAGGGTTATGGTTAGGGTTAGGGGTTAGGGGTTAGGGGTTAGGCTTAGGGTTAGCGTTACGGTTAGGGGTTAGGGGTTAGGGTTAGGGCTAAGGTTAGGGTTAGGGTTAGGGTTAGGGTTAGGGCTAGGGTTAGGGTTAGGGTTAGGGTTACGGCTAGGGTTAGGGTTAGGGTTAGGTTAGGCTTAGGGTTAGGAGTTAGGGTTAGGGTTTCTATTAGGTTAGTTTTAAGGGCTAAGGTTAGTTTTAGGGTTAAGGTTGGGTTAGGGTTAGGATTAGGGTTAGGGTACGACTTAGGGCTAGGGTTAGGGCTAGGGTTAGGGTTAGGGTTAGGGTTAGGGTTTAGGGTTATGGTTAGGGTTAGGGGTTAGGGGTTAGGGGTTAGGCTTAGGGTTAGCGTTACGGTTAGGGGTTAGGGGTTAGGGTTAGGGCTAAGGTTAGGGTTAGGGTTAGGGTTAGGGTTAGGGCTAGGGTTAGGGTTAGGGTTAGGGTTACGGCTAGGGTTAGGGTTAGGGTTAGGTTAGGCTTAGGGTTAGGAGTTAGGGTTAGGGTTTCTATTAGGTTAGTTTTAAGGGCTAAGGTTAGTTTTAGGGTTAAGGTTGGGTTAGGGTTAGGATTAGGGTTAGGGTACGACTTAGGGCTAGGGTTAGGGCTAGGGTTAGGGTTAGGGTTAGGGTTAGGGTTTAGGGTTATGGTTAGGGTTAGGGGTTAGGGGTTAGGGGTTAGGCTTAGGGTTAGCGTTACGGTTAGGGGTTAGGGGTTAGGGTTAGGGCTAAGGTTAGGGTTAGGGTTAGGGTTAGGGTTAGGGCTAGGGTTAGGGTTAGGGTTAGGGTTACGGCTAGGGTTAGGGTTAGGGTTAGGTTAGGCTTAGGGTTAGGAGTTAGGGTTAGGGTTTCTATTAGGTTAGTTTTAAGGGCTAAGGTTAGTTTTAGGGTTAAGGTTGGGTTAGGGTTAGGATTAGGGTTAGGGTACGACTTAGGGCTAGGGTTAGGGCTAGGGTTAGGGTTAGGGTTAGGGTTAGGGTTTAGGGTTATGGTTAGGGTTAGGGGTTAGGGGTTAGGGGTTAGGCTTAGGGTTAGCGTTACGGTTAGGGGTTAGGGGTTAGGGTTAGGGCTAAGGTTAGGGTTAGGGTTAGGGTTAGGGTTAGGGCTAGGGTTAGGGTTAGGGTTAGGGTTACGGCTAGGGTTAGGGTTAGGGTTAGGTTAGGCTTAGGGTTAGGAGTTAGGGTTAGGGTTTCTATTAGGTTAGTTTTAAGGGCTAAGGTTAGTTTTAGGGTTAAGGTTGGGTTAGGGTTAGGATTAGGGTTAGGGTACGACTTAGGGCTAGGGTTAGGGCTAGGGTTAGGGTTAGGGTTAGGGTTAGGGTTTAGGGTTATGGTTAGGGTTAGGGGTTAGGGGTTAGGGGTTAGGCTTAGGGTTAGCGTTACGGTTAGGGGTTAGGGGTTAGGGTTAGGGCTAAGGTTAGGGTTAGGGTTAGGGTTAGGGTTAGGGCTAGGGTTAGGGTTAGGGTTAGGGTTACGGCTAGGGTTAGGGTTAGGGTTAGGTTAGGCTTAGGGTTAGGAGTTAGGGTTAGGGTTTCTATTAGGTTAGTTTTAAGGGCTAAGGTTAGTTTTAGGGTTAAGGTTGGGTTAGGGTTAGGATTAGGGTTAGGGTACGACTTAGGGCTAGGGTTAGGGCTAGGGTTAGGGTTAGGGTTAGGGTTAGGGTTTAGGGTTATGGTTAGGGTTAGGGGTTAGGGGTTAGGGGTTAGGCTTAGGGTTAGCGTTACGGTTAGGGGTTAGGGGTTAGGGTTAGGGCTAAGGTTAGGGTTAGGGTTAGGGTTAGGGTTAGGGCTAGGGTTAGGGTTAGGGTTAGGGTTACGGCTAGGGTTAGGGTTAGGGTTAGGTTAGGCTTAGGGTTAGGAGTTAGGGTTAGGGTTTCTATTAGGTTAGTTTTAAGGGCTAAGGTTAGTTTTAGGGTTAAGGTTGGGTTAGGGTTAGGATTAGGGTTAGGGTACGACTTAGGGCTAGGGTTAGGGCTAGGGTTAGGGTTAGGGTTAGGGTTAGGGTTTAGGGTTATGGTTAGGGTTAGGGGTTAGGGGTTAGGGGTTAGGCTTAGGGTTAGCGTTACGGTTAGGGGTTAGGGGTTAGGGTTAGGGCTAAGGTTAGGGTTAGGGTTAGGGTTAGGGTTAGGGCTAGGGTTAGGGTTAGGGTTAGGGTTACGGCTAGGGTTAGGGTTAGGGTTAGGTTAGGCTTAGGGTTAGGAGTTAGGGTTAGGGTTTCTATTAGGTTAGTTTTAAGGGCTAAGGTTAGTTTTAGGGTTAAGGTTGGGTTAGGGTTAGGATTAGGGTTAGGGTACGACTTAGGGCTAGGGTTAGGGCTAGGGTTAGGGTTAGGGTTAGGGTTAGGGTTTAGGGTTATGGTTAGGGTTAGGGGTTAGGGGTTAGGGGTTAGGCTTAGGGTTAGCGTTACGGTTAGGGGTTAGGGGTTAGGGTTAGGGCTAAGGTTAGGGTTAGGGTTAGGGTTAGGGTTAGGGCTAGGGTTAGGGTTAGGGTTAGGGTTACGGCTAGGGTTAGGGTTAGGGTTAGGTTAGGCTTAGGGTTAGGAGTTAGGGTTAGGGTTTCTATTAGGTTAGTTTTAAGGGCTAAGGTTAGTTTTAGGGTTAAGGTTGGGTTAGGGTTAGGATTAGGGTTAGGGTACGACTTAGGGCTAGGGTTAGGGCTAGGGTTAGGGTTAGGGTTAGGGTTAGGGTTTAGGGTTATGGTTAGGGTTAGGGGTTAGGGGTTAGGGGTTAGGCTTAGGGTTAGCGTTACGGTTAGGGGTTAGGGGTTAGGGTTAGGGCTAAGGTTAGGGTTAGGGTTAGGGTTAGGGTTAGGGCTAGGGTTAGGGTTAGGGTTAGGGTTACGGCTAGGGTTAGGGTTAGGGTTAGGTTAGGCTTAGGGTTAGGAGTTAGGGTTAGGGTTTCTATTAGGTTAGTTTTAAGGGCTAAGGTTAGTTTTAGGGTTAAGGTTGGGTTAGGGTTAGGATTAGGGTTAGGGTACGACTTAGGGCTAGGGTTAGGGCTAGGGTTAGGGTTAGGGTTAGGGTTAGGGTTTAGGGTTATGGTTAGGGTTAGGGGTTAGGGGTTAGGGGTTAGGCTTAGGGTTAGCGTTACGGTTAGGGGTTAGGGGTTAGGGTTAGGGCTAAGGTTAGGGTTAGGGTTAGGGTTAGGGTTAGGGCTAGGGTTAGGGTTAGGGTTAGGGTTACGGCTAGGGTTAGGGTTAGGGTTAGGTTAGGCTTAGGGTTAGGAGTTAGGGTTAGGGTTTCTATTAGGTTAGTTTTAAGGGCTAAGGTTAGTTTTAGGGTTAAGGTTGGGTTAGGGTTAGGATTAGGGTTAGGGTACGACTTAGGGCTAGGGTTAGGGCTAGGGTTAGGGTTAGGGTTAGGGTTAGGGTTTAGGGTTATGGTTAGGGTTAGGGGTTAGGGGTTAGGGGTTAGGCTTAGGGTTAGCGTTACGGTTAGGGGTTAGGGGTTAGGGTTAGGGCTAAGGTTAGGGTTAGGGTTAGGGTTAGGGTTAGGGCTAGGGTTAGGGTTAGGGTTAGGGTTACGGCTAGGGTTAGGGTTAGGGTTAGGTTAGGCTTAGGGTTAGGAGTTAGGGTTAGGGTTTCTATTAGGTTAGTTTTAAGGGCTAAGGTTAGTTTTAGGGTTAAGGTTGGGTTAGGGTTAGGATTAGGGTTAGGGTACGACTTAGGGCTAGGGTTAGGGCTAGGGTTAGGGTTAGGGTTAGGGTTAGGGTTTAGGGTTATGGTTAGGGTTAGGGGTTAGGGGTTAGGGGTTAGGCTTAGGGTTAGCGTTACGGTTAGGGGTTAGGGGTTAGGGTTAGGGCTAAGGTTAGGGTTAGGGTTAGGGTTAGGGTTAGGGCTAGGGTTAGGGTTAGGGTTAGGGTTACGGCTAGGGTTAGGGTTAGGGTTAGGTTAGGCTTAGGGTTAGGAGTTAGGGTTAGGGTTTCTATTAGGTTAGTTTTAAGGGCTAAGGTTAGTTTTAGGGTTAAGGTTGGGTTAGGGTTAGGATTAGGGTTAGGGTACGACTTAGGGCTAGGGTTAGGGCTAGGGTTAGGGTTAGGGTTAGGGTTAGGGTTTAGGGTTATGGTTAGGGTTAGGGGTTAGGGGTTAGGGGTTAGGCTTAGGGTTAGCGTTACGGTTAGGGGTTAGGGGTTAGGGTTAGGGCTAAGGTTAGGGTTAGGGTTAGGGTTAGGGTTAGGGCTAGGGTTAGGGTTAGGGTTAGGGTTACGGCTAGGGTTAGGGTTAGGGTTAGGTTAGGCTTAGGGTTAGGAGTTAGGGTTAGGGTTTCTATTAGGTTAGTTTTAAGGGCTAAGGTTAGTTTTAGGGTTAAGGTTGGGTTAGGGTTAGGATTAGGGTTAGGGTACGACTTAGGGCTAGGGTTAGGGCTAGGGTTAGGGTTAGGGTTAGGGTTAGGGTTTAGGGTTATGGTTAGGGTTAGGGGTTAGGGGTTAGGGGTTAGGCTTAGGGTTAGCGTTACGGTTAGGGGTTAGGGGTTAGGGTTAGGGCTAAGGTTAGGGTTAGGGTTAGGGTTAGGGTTAGGGCTAGGGTTAGGGTTAGGGTTAGGGTTACGGCTAGGGTTAGGGTTAGGGTTAGGTTAGGCTTAGGGTTAGGAGTTAGGGTTAGGGTTTCTATTAGGTTAGTTTTAAGGGCTAAGGTTAGTTTTAGGGTTAAGGTTGGGTTAGGGTTAGGATTAGGGTTAGGGTACGACTTAGGGCTAGGGTTAGGGCTAGGGTTAGGGTTAGGGTTAGGGTTAGGGTTTAGGGTTATGGTTAGGGTTAGGGGTTAGGGGTTAGGGGTTAGGCTTAGGGTTAGCGTTACGGTTAGGGGTTAGGGGTTAGGGTTAGGGTTAGGGTTAGGGTTAGGGTTAGGGTTAGGGCTAGGGTTAGGGTTAGGGTTAGGGTTACGGCTAGGGTTAGGGTTAGGGTTAGGTTAGGCTTAGGGTTAGGAGTTAGGGTTAGGGTTTCTATTAGGTTAGTTTTAAGGGCTAAGGTTAGTTTTAGGGTTAAGGTTGGGTTAGGGTTAGGATTAGGGTTAGGGTACGACTTAGGGCTAGGGTTAGGGCTAGGGTTAGGGTTAGGGTTAGGGTTAGGGTTTAGGGTTATGGTTAGGGTTAGGGGTTAGGGGTTAGGGGTTAGGCTTAGGGTTAGCGTTACGGTTAGGGGTTAGGGGTTAGGGTTAGGGCTAAGGTTAGGGTTAGGGTTAGGGTTAGGGTTAGGGCTAGGGTTAGGGTTAGGGTTAGGGTTACGGCTAGGGTTAGGGTTAGGGTTAGGTTAGGCTTAGGGTTAGGAGTTAGGGTTAGGGTTTCTATTAGGTTAGTTTTAAGGGCTAAGGTTAGTTTTAGGGTTAAGGTTGGGTTAGGGTTAGGATTAGGGTTAGGGTACGACTTAGGGCTAGGGTTAGGGCTAGGGTTAGGGTTAGGGTTAGGGTTAGGGTTTAGGGTTATGGTTAGGGTTAGGGGTTAGGGGTTAGGGGTTAGGCTTAGGGTTAGCGTTACGGTTAGGGGTTAGGGGTTAGGGTTAGGGCTAAGGTTAGGGTTAGGGTTAGGGTTAGGGTTAGGGCTAGGGTTAGGGTTAGGGTTAGGGTTACGGCTAGGGTTAGGGTTAGGGTTAGGTTAGGCTTAGGGTTAGGAGTTAGGGTTAGGGTTTCTATTAGGTTAGTTTTAAGGGCTAAGGTTAGTTTTAGGGTTAAGGTTGGGTTAGGGTTAGGATTAGGGTTAGGGTACGACTTAGGGCTAGGGTTAGGGCTAGGGTTAGGGTTAGGGTTAGGGTTAGGGTTTAGGGTTATGGTTAGGGTTAGGGGTTAGGGGTTAGGGGTTAGGCTTAGGGTTAGCGTTACGGTTAGGGGTTAGGGGTTAGGGTTAGGGCTAAGGTTAGGGTTAGGGTTAGGGTTAGGGTTAGGGCTAGGGTTAGGGTTAGGGTTAGGGTTACGGCTAGGGTTAGGGTTAGGGTTAGGTTAGGCTTAGGGTTAGGAGTTAGGGTTAGGGTTTCTATTAGGTTAGTTTTAAGGGCTAAGGTTAGTTTTAGGGTTAAGGTTGGGTTAGGGTTAGGATTAGGGTTAGGGTACGACTTAGGGCTAGGGTTAGGGCTAGGGTTAGGGTTAGGGTTAGGGTTAGGGTTTAGGGTTATGGTTAGGGTTAGGGGTTAGGGGTTAGGGGTTAGGCTTAGGGTTAGCGTTACGGTTAGGGGTTAGGGGTTAGGGTTAGGGCTAAGGTTAGGGTTAGGGTTAGGGTTAGGGTTAGGGCTAGGGTTAGGGTTAGGGTTAGGGTTACGGCTAGGGTTAGGGTTAGGGTTAGGTTAGGCTTAGGGTTAGGAGTTAGGGTTAGGGTTTCTATTAGGTTAGTTTTAAGGGCTAAGGTTAGTTTTAGGGTTAAGGTTGGGTTAGGGTTAGGATTAGGGTTAGGGTACGACTTAGGGCTAGGGTTAGGGCTAGGGTTAGGGTTAGGGTTAGGGTTAGGGTTTAGGGTTATGGTTAGGGTTAGGGGTTAGGGGTTAGGGGTTAGGCTTAGGGTTAGCGTTACGGTTAGGGGTTAGGGGTTAGGGTTAGGGCTAAGGTTAGGGTTAGGGTTAGGGTTAGGGTTAGGGCTAGGGTTAGGGTTAGGGTTAGGGTTACGGCTAGGGTTAGGGTTAGGGTTAGGTTAGGCTTAGGGTTAGGAGTTAGGGTTAGGGTTTCTATTAGGTTAGTTTTAAGGGCTAAGGTTAGTTTTAGGGTTAAGGTTGGGTTAGGGTTAGGATTAGGGTTAGGGTACGACTTAGGGCTAGGGTTAGGGCTAGGGTTAGGGTTAGGGTTAGGGTTAGGGTTTAGGGTTATGGTTAGGGTTAGGGGTTAGGGGTTAGGGGTTAGGCTTAGGGTTAGCGTTACGGTTAGGGGTTAGGGGTTAGGGTTAGGGCTAAGGTTAGGGTTAGGGTTAGGGTTAGGGTTAGGGCTAGGGTTAGGGTTAGGGTTAGGGTTACGGCTAGGGTTAGGGTTAGGGTTAGGTTAGGCTTAGGGTTAGGAGTTAGGGTTAGGGTTTCTATTAGGTTAGTTTTAAGGGCTAAGGTTAGTTTTAGGGTTAAGGTTGGGTTAGGGTTAGGATTAGGGTTAGGGTACGACTTAGGGCTAGGGTTAGGGCTAGGGTTAGGGTTAGGGTTAGGGTTAGGGTTTAGGGTTATGGTTAGGGTTAGGGGTTAGGGGTTAGGGGTTAGGCTTAGGGTTAGCGTTACGGTTAGGGGTTAGGGGTTAGGGTTAGGGCTAAGGTTAGGGTTAGGGTTAGGGTTAGGGTTAGGGCTAGGGTTAGGGTTAGGGTTAGGGTTACGGCTAGGGTTAGGGTTAGGGTTAGGTTAGGCTTAGGGTTAGGAGTTAGGGTTAGGGTTTCTATTAGGTTAGTTTTAAGGGCTAAGGTTAGTTTTAGGGTTAAGGTTGGGTTAGGGTTAGGATTAGGGTTAGGGTACGACTTAGGGCTAGGGTTAGGGCTAGGGTTAGGGTTAGGGTTAGGGTTAGGGTTTAGGGTTATGGTTAGGGTTAGGGGTTAGGGGTTAGGGGTTAGGCTTAGGGTTAGCGTTACGGTTAGGGGTTAGGGGTTAGGGTTAGGGCTAAGGTTAGGGTTAGGGTTAGGGTTAGGGTTAGGGCTAGGGTTAGGGTTAGGGTTAGGGTTACGGCTAGGGTTAGGGTTAGGGTTAGGTTAGGCTTAGGGTTAGGAGTTAGGGTTAGGGTTTCTATTAGGTTAGTTTTAAGGGCTAAGGTTAGTTTTAGGGTTAAGGTTGGGTTAGGGTTAGGATTAGGGTTAGGGTACGACTTAGGGCTAGGGTTAGGGCTAGGGTTAGGGTTAGGGTTAGGGTTAGGGTTTAGGGTTATGGTTAGGGTTAGGGGTTAGGGGTTAGGGGTTAGGCTTAGGGTTAGCGTTACGGTTAGGGGTTAGGGGTTAGGGTTAGGGCTAAGGTTAGGGTTAGGGTTAGGGTTAGGGTTAGGGCTAGGGTTAGGGTTAGGGTTAGGGTTACGGCTAGGGTTAGGGTTAGGGTTAGGTTAGGCTTAGGGTTAGGAGTTAGGGTTAGGGTTTCTATTAGGTTAGTTTTAAGGGCTAAGGTTAGTTTTAGGGTTAAGGTTGGGTTAGGGTTAGGATTAGGGTTAGGGTACGACTTAGGGCTAGGGTTAGGGCTAGGGTTAGGGTTAGGGTTAGGGTTAGGGTTTAGGGTTATGGTTAGGGTTAGGGGTTAGGGGTTAGGGGTTAGGCTTAGGGTTAGCGTTACGGTTAGGGGTTAGGGGTTAGGGTTAGGGCTAAGGTTAGGGTTAGGGTTAGGGTTAGGGTTAGGGCTAGGGTTAGGGTTAGGGTTAGGGTTACGGCTAGGGTTAGGGTTAGGGTTAGGTTAGGCTTAGGGTTAGGAGTTAGGGTTAGGGTTTCTATTAGGTTAGTTTTAAGGGCTAAGGTTAGTTTTAGGGTTAAGGTTGGGTTAGGGTTAGGATTAGGGTTAGGGTACGACTTAGGGCTAGGGTTAGGGCTAGGGTTAGGGTTAGGGTTAGGGTTAGGGTTTAGGGTTATGGTTAGGGTTAGGGGTTAGGGGTTAGGGGTTAGGCTTAGGGTTAGCGTTACGGTTAGGGGTTAGGGGTTAGGGTTAGGGCTAAGGTTAGGGTTAGGGTTAGGGTTAGGGTTAGGGCTAGGGTTAGGGTTAGGGTTAGGGTTACGGCTAGGGTTAGGGTTAGGGTTAGGTTAGGCTTAGGGTTAGGAGTTAGGGTTAGGGTTTCTATTAGGTTAGTTTTAAGGGCTAAGGTTAGTTTTAGGGTTAAGGTTGGGTTAGGGTTAGGATTAGGGTTAGGGTACGACTTAGGGCTAGGGTTAGGGCTAGGGTTAGGGTTAGGGTTAGGGTTAGGGTTTAGGGTTATGGTTAGGGTTAGGGGTTAGGGGTTAGGGGTTAGGCTTAGGGTTAGCGTTACGGTTAGGGGTTAGGGGTTAGGGTTAGGGCTAAGGTTAGGGTTAGGGTTAGGGTTAGGGTTAGGGCTAGGGTTAGGGTTAGGGTTAGGGTTACGGCTAGGGTTAGGGTTAGGGTTAGGTTAGGCTTAGGGTTAGGAGTTAGGGTTAGGGTTTCTATTAGGTTAGTTTTAAGGGCTAAGGTTAGTTTTAGGGTTAAGGTTGGGTTAGGGTTAGGATTAGGGTTAGGGTACGACTTAGGGCTAGGGTTAGGGCTAGGGTTAGGGTTAGGGTTAGGGTTAGGGTTTAGGGTTATGGTTAGGGTTAGGGGTTAGGGGTTAGGGGTTAGGCTTAGGGTTAGCGTTACGGTTAGGGGTTAGGGGTTAGGGTTAGGGCTAAGGTTAGGGTTAGGGTTAGGGTTAGGGTTAGGGCTAGGGTTAGGGTTAGGGTTAGGGTTACGGCTAGGGTTAGGGTTAGGGTTAGGTTAGGCTTAGGGTTAGGAGTTAGGGTTAGGGTTTCTATTAGGTTAGTTTTAAGGGCTAAGGTTAGTTTTAGGGTTAAGGTTGGGTTAGGGTTAGGATTAGGGTTAGGGTACGACTTAGGGCTAGGGTTAGGGCTAGGGTTAGGGTTAGGGTTAGGGTTAGGGTTTAGGGTTATGGTTAGGGTTAGGGGTTAGGGGTTAGGGGTTAGGCTTAGGGTTAGCGTTACGGTTAGGGGTTAGGGGTTAGGGTTAGGGCTAAGGTTAGGGTTAGGGTTAGGGTTAGGGTTAGGGCTAGGGTTAGGGTTAGGGTTAGGGTTACGGCTAGGGTTAGGGTTAGGGTTAGGTTAGGCTTAGGGTTAGGAGTTAGGGTTAGGGTTTCTATTAGGTTAGTTTTAAGGGCTAAGGTTAGTTTTAGGGTTAAGGTTGGGTTAGGGTTAGGATTAGGGTTAGGGTACGACTTAGGGCTAGGGTTAGGGCTAGGGTTAGGGTTAGGGTTAGGGTTAGGGTTTAGGGTTATGGTTAGGGTTAGGGGTTAGGGGTTAGGGGTTAGGCTTAGGGTTAGCGTTACGGTTAGGGGTTAGGGGTTAGGGTTAGGGCTAAGGTTAGGGTTAGGGTTAGGGTTAGGGTTAGGGCTAGGGTTAGGGTTAGGGTTAGGGTTACGGCTAGGGTTAGGGTTAGGGTTAGGTTAGGCTTAGGGTTAGGAGTTAGGGTTAGGGTTTCTATTAGGTTAGTTTTAAGGGCTAAGGTTAGTTTTAGGGTTAAGGTTGGGTTAGGGTTAGGATTAGGGTTAGGGTACGACTTAGGGCTAGGGTTAGGGCTAGGGTTAGGGTTAGGGTTAGGGTTAGGGTTTAGGGTTATGGTTAGGGTTAGGGGTTAGGGGTTAGGGGTTAGGCTTAGGGTTAGCGTTACGGTTAGGGGTTAGGGGTTAGGGTTAGGGCTAAGGTTAGGGTTAGGGTTAGGGTTAGGGTTAGGGCTAGGGTTAGGGTTAGGGTTAGGGTTACGGCTAGGGTTAGGGTTAGGGTTAGGTTAGGCTTAGGGTTAGGAGTTAGGGTTAGGGTTTCTATTAGGTTAGTTTTAAGGGCTAAGGTTAGTTTTAGGGTTAAGGTTGGGTTAGGGTTAGGATTAGGGTTAGGGTACGACTTAGGGCTAGGGTTAGGGCTAGGGTTAGGGTTAGGGTTAGGGTTAGGGTTTAGGGTTATGGTTAGGGTTAGGGGTTAGGGGTTAGGGGTTAGGCTTAGGGTTAGCGTTACGGTTAGGGGTTAGGGGTTAGGGTTAGGGCTAAGGTTAGGGTTAGGGTTAGGGTTAGGGTTAGGGCTAGGGTTAGGGTTAGGGTTAGGGTTACGGCTAGGGTTAGGGTTAGGGTTAGGTTAGGCTTAGGGTTAGGAGTTAGGGTTAGGGTTTCTATTAGGTTAGTTTTAAGGGCTAAGGTTAGTTTTAGGGTTAAGGTTGGGTTAGGGTTAGGATTAGGGTTAGGGTACGACTTAGGGCTAGGGTTAGGGCTAGGGTTAGGGTTAGGGTTAGGGTTAGGGTTTAGGGTTATGGTTAGGGTTAGGGGTTAGGGGTTAGGGGTTAGGCTTAGGGTTAGCGTTACGGTTAGGGGTTAGGGGTTAGGGTTAGGGCTAAGGTTAGGGTTAGGGTTAGGGTTAGGGTTAGGGCTAGGGTTAGGGTTAGGGTTAGGGTTACGGCTAGGGTTAGGGTTAGGGTTAGGTTAGGCTTAGGGTTAGGAGTTAGGGTTAGGGTTTCTATTAGGTTAGTTTTAAGGGCTAAGGTTAGTTTTAGGGTTAAGGTTGGGTTAGGGTTAGGATTAGGGTTAGGGTACGACTTAGGGCTAGGGTTAGGGCTAGGGTTAGGGTTAGGGTTAGGGTTAGGGTTTAGGGTTATGGTTAGGGTTAGGGGTTAGGGGTTAGGGGTTAGGCTTAGGGTTAGCGTTACGGTTAGGGGTTAGGGGTTAGGGTTAGGGCTAAGGTTAGGGTTAGGGTTAGGGTTAGGGTTAGGGCTAGGGTTAGGGTTAGGGTTAGGGTTACGGCTAGGGTTAGGGTTAGGGTTAGGTTAGGCTTAGGGTTAGGAGTTAGGGTTAGGGTTTCTATTAGGTTAGTTTTAAGGGCTAAGGTTAGTTTTAGGGTTAAGGTTGGGTTAGGGTTAGGATTAGGGTTAGGGTACGACTTAGGGCTAGGGTTAGGGCTAGGGTTAGGGTTAGGGTTAGGGTTAGGGTTTAGGGTTATGGTTAGGGTTAGGGGTTAGGGGTTAGGGGTTAGGCTTAGGGTTAGCGTTACGGTTAGGGGTTAGGGGTTAGGGTTAGGGCTAAGGTTAGGGTTAGGGTTAGGGTTAGGGTTAGGGCTAGGGTTAGGGTTAGGGTTAGGGTTACGGCTAGGGTTAGGGTTAGGGTTAGGTTAGGCTTAGGGTTAGGAGTTAGGGTTAGGGTTTCTATTAG
Organism: Buteo buteo; assembly: GCF_964188355.1. Classification (NCBI taxonomy): domain Eukaryota; kingdom Metazoa; phylum Chordata; class Aves; order Accipitriformes; family Accipitridae; genus Buteo; species Buteo buteo. Next base: position 72,934 of record NW_027439422.1, read on the forward strand.
GTTAGTTTTAAGGGCTAAGGTTAGTTTTAGGGTTAAGGTTGGGTTAGGGTTAGGATTAGGGTTAGGGTACGACTTAGGGCTAGGGTTAGGGCTAGGGTTAGGGTTAGGGTTAGGGTTAGGGTTTAGGGTTATGGTTAGGGTTAGGGGTTAGGGGTTAGGGGTTAGGCTTAGGGTTAGCGTTACGGTTAGGGGTTAGGGGTTAGGGTTAGGGCTAAGGTTAGGGTTAGGGTTAGGGTTAGGGTTAGGGCTAGGGTTAGGGTTAGGGTTAGGGTTACGGCTAGGGTTAGGGTTAGGGTTAGGTTAGGCTTAGGGTTAGGAGTTAGGGTTAGGGTTTCTATTAGGTTAGTTTTAAGGGCTAAGGTTAGTTTTAGGGTTAAGGTTGGGTTAGGGTTAGGATTAGGGTTAGGGTACGACTTAGGGCTAGGGTTAGGGCTAGGGTTAGGGTTAGGGTTAGGGTTAGGGTTTAGGGTTATGGTTAGGGTTAGGGGTTAGGGGTTAGGGGTTAGGCTTAGGGTTAGCGTTACGGTTAGGGGTTAGGGGTTAGGGTTAGGGCTAAGGTTAGGGTTAGGGTTAGGGTTAGGGTTAGGGCTAGGGTTAGGGTTAGGGTTAGGGTTACGGCTAGGGTTAGGGTTAGGGTTAGGTTAGGCTTAGGGTTAGGAGTTAGGGTTAGGGTTTCTATTAGGTTAGTTTTAAGGGCTAAGGTTAGTTTTAGGGTTAAGGTTGGGTTAGGGTTAGGATTAGGGTTAGGGTACGACTTAGGGCTAGGGTTAGGGCTAGGGTTAGGGTTAGGGTTAGGGTTAGGGTTTAGGGTTATGGTTAGGGTTAGGGGTTAGGGGTTAGGGGTTAGGCTTAGGGTTAGCGTTACGGTTAGGGGTTAGGGGTTAGGGTTAGGGCTAAGGTTAGGGTTAGGGTTAGGGTTAGGGTTAGGGCTAGGGTTAGGGTTAGGGTTAGGGTTACGGCTAGGGTTAGGGTTAGGGTTAGGTTAGGCTTAGGGTTAGGAGTTAGGGTTAGGGTTTCTATTAGGTTAGTTTTAAGGGCTAAGGTTAGTTTTAGGGTTAAGGTTGGGTTAGGGTTAGGATTAGGGTTAGGGTACGACTTAGGGCTAGGGTTAGGGCTAGGGTTAGGGTTAGGGTTAGGGTTAGGGTTTAGGGTTATGGTTAGGGTTAGGGGTTAGGGGTTAGGGGTTAGGCTTAGGGTTAGCGTTACGGTTAGGGGTTAGGGGTTAGGGTTAGGGCTAAGGTTAGGGTTAGGGTTAGGGTTAGGGTTAGGGCTAGGGTTAGGGTTAGGGTTAGGGTTACGGCTAGGGTTAGGGTTAGGGTTAGGTTAGGCTTAGGGTTAGGAGTTAGGGTTAGGGTTTCTATTAGGTTAGTTTTAAGGGCTAAGGTTAGTTTTAGGGTTAAGGTTGGGTTAGGGTTAGGATTAGGGTTAGGGTACGACTTAGGGCTAGGGTTAGGGCTAGGGTTAGGGTTAGGGTTAGGGTTAGGGTTTAGGGTTATGGTTAGGGTTAGGGGTTAGGGGTTAGGGGTTAGGCTTAGGGTTAGCGTTACGGTTAGGGGTTAGGGGTTAGGGTTAGGGCTAAGGTTAGGGTTAGGGTTAGGGTTAGGGTTAGGGCTAGGGTTAGGGTTAGGGTTAGGGTTACGGCTAGGGTTAGGGTTAGGGTTAGGTTAGGCTTAGGGTTAGGAGTTAGGGTTAGGGTTTCTATTAGGTTAGTTTTAAGGGCTAAGGTTAGTTTTAGGGTTAAGGTTGGGTTAGGGTTAGGATTAGGGTTAGGGTACGACTTAGGGCTAGGGTTAGGGCTAGGGTTAGGGTTAGGGTTAGGGTTAGGGTTTAGGGTTATGGTTAGGGTTAGGGGTTAGGGGTTAGGGGTTAGGCTTAGGGTTAGCGTTACGGTTAGGGGTTAGGGGTTAGGGTTAGGGCTAAGGTTAGGGTTAGGGTTAGGGTTAGGGTTAGGGCTAGGGTTAGGGTTAGGGTTAGGGTTACGGCTAGGGTTAGGGTTAGGGTTAGGTTAGGCTTAGGGTTAGGAGTTAGGGTTAGGGTTTCTATTAGGTTAGTTTTAAGGGCTAAGGTTAGTTTTAGGGTTAAGGTTGGGTTAGGGTTAGGATTAGGGTTAGGGTACGACTTAGGGCTAGGGTTAGGGCTAGGGTTAGGGTTAGGGTTAGGGTTAGGGTTTAGGGTTATGGTTATGGTTAGGGGTTAGGGGTTAGGGGTTAGGCTTAGGGTTAGCGTTACGGTTAGGGGTTAGGGGTTAGGGTTAGGGCTAAGGTTAGGGTTAGGGTTAGGGTTAGGGTTAGGGCTAGGGTTAGGGTTAGGGTTAGGGTTACGGCTAGGGTTAGGGTTAGGGTTAGGTTAGGCTTAGGGTTAGGAGTTAGGGTTAGGGTTTCTATTAGGTTAGTTTTAAGGGCTAAGGTTAGTTTTAGGGTTAAGGTTGGGTTAGGGTTAGGATTAGGGTTAGGGTACGACTTAGGGCTAGGGTTAGGGCTAGGGTTAGGGTTAGGGTTAGGGTTAGGGTTTAGGGTTATGGTTAGGGTTAGGGGTTAGGGGTTAGGGGTTAGGCTTAGGGTTAGCGTTACGGTTAGGGGTTAGGGGTTAGGGTTAGGGCTAAGGTTAGGGTTAGGGTTAGGGTTAGGGTTAGGGCTAGGGTTAGGGTTAGGGTTAGGGTTACGGCTAGGGTTAGGGTTAGGGTTAGGTTAGGCTTAGGGTTAGGAGTTAGGGTTAGGGTTTCTATTAGGTTAGTTTTAAGGGCTAAGGTTAGTTTTAGGGTTAAGGTTGGGTTAGGGTTAGGATTAGGGTTAGGGTACGACTTAGGGCTAGGGTTAGGGCTAGGGTTAGGGTTAGGGTTAGGGTTAGGGTTTAGGGTTATGGTTAGGGTTAGGGGTTAGGGGTTAGGGGTTAGGCTTAGGGTTAGCGTTACGGTTAGGGGTTAGGGGTTAGGGTTAGGGCTAAGGTTAGGGTTAGGGTTAGGGTTAGGGTTAGGGCTAGGGTTAGGGTTAGGGTTAGGGTTACGGCTAGGGTTAGGGTTAGGGTTAGGTTAGGCTTAGGGTTAGGAGTTAGGGTTAGGGTTTCTATTAGGTTAGTTTTAAGGGCTAAGGTTAGTTTTAGGGTTAAGGTTGGGTTAGGGTTAGGATTAGGGTTAGGGTACGACTTAGGGCTAGGGTTAGGGCTAGGGTTAGGGTTAGGGTTAGGGTTAGGGTTTAGGGTTATGGTTAGGGTTAGGGGTTAGGGGTTAGGGGTTAGGCTTAGGGTTAGCGTTACGGTTAGGGGTTAGGGGTTAGGGTTAGGGCTAAGGTTAGGGTTAGGGTTAGGGTTAGGGTTAGGGCTAGGGTTAGGGTTAGGGTTAGGGTTACGGCTAGGGTTAGGGTTAGGGTTAGGTTAGGCTTAGGGTTAGGAGTTAGGGTTAGGGTTTCTATTAGGTTAGTTTTAAGGGCTAAGGTTAGTTTTAGGGTTAAGGTTGGGTTAGGGTTAGGATTAGGGTTAGGGTACGACTTAGGGCTAGGGTTAGGGCTAGGGTTAGGGTTAGGGTTAGGGTTAGGGTTTAGGGTTATGGTTAGGGTTAGGGGTTAGGGGTTAGGGGTTAGGCTTAGGGTTAGCGTTACGGTTAGGGGTTAGGGGTTAGGGTTAGGGCTAAGGTTAGGGTTAGGGTTAGGGTTAGGGTTAGGGCTAGGGTTAGGGTTAGGGTTAGGGTTACGGCTAGGGTTAGGGTTAGGGTTAGGTTAGGCTTAGGGTTAGGAGTTAGGGTTAGGGTTTCTATTAGGTTAGTTTTAAGGGCTAAGGTTAGTTTTAGGGTTAAGGTTGGGTTAGGGTTAGGATTAGGGTTAGGGTACGACTTAGGGCTAGGGTTAGGGCTAGGGTTAGGGTTAGGGTTAGGGTTAGGGTTTAGGGTTATGGTTAGGGTTAGGGGTTAGGGGTTAGGGGTTAGGCTTAGGGTTAGCGTTACGGTTAGGGGTTAGGGGTTAGGGTTAGGGCTAAGGTTAGGGTTAGGGTTAGGGTTAGGGTTAGGGCTAGGGTTAGGGTTAGGGTTAGGGTTACGGCTAGGGTTAGGGTTAGGGTTAGGTTAGGCTTAGGGTTAGGAGTTAGGGTTAGGGTTTCTATTAGGTTAGTTTTAAGGGCTAAGGTTAGTTTTAGGGTTAAGGTTGGGTTAGGGTTAGGATTAGGGTTAGGGTACGACTTAGGGCTAGGGTTAGGGCTAGGGTTAGGGTTAGGGTTAGGGTTAGGGTTTAGGGTTATGGTTAGGGTTAGGGGTTAGGGGTTAGGGGTTAGGCTTAGGGTTAGCGTTACGGTTAGGGGTTAGGGGTTAGGGTTAGGGCTAAGGTTAGGGTTAGGGTTAGGGTTAGGGTTAGGGCTAGGGTTAGGGTTAGGGTTAGGGTTACGGCTAGGGTTAGGGTTAGGGTTAGGTTAGGCTTAGGGTTAGGAGTTAGGGTTAGGGTTTCTATTAGGTTAGTTTTAAGGGCTAAGGTTAGTTTTAGGGTTAAGGTTGGGTTAGGGTTAGGATTAGGGTTAGGGTACGACTTAGGGCTAGGGTTAGGGCTAGGGTTAGGGTTAGGGTTAGGGTTAGGGTTTAGGGTTATGGTTAGGGTTAGGGGTTAGGGGTTAGGGGTTAGGCTTAGGGTTAGCGTTACGGTTAGGGGTTAGGGGTTAGGGTTAGGGCTAAGGTTAGGGTTAGGGTTAGGGTTAGGGTTAGGGCTAGGGTTAGGGTTAGGGTTAGGGTTACGGCTAGGGTTAGGGTTAGGGTTAGGTTAGGCTTAGGGTTAGGAGTTAGGGTTAGGGTTTCTATTAGGTTAGTTTTAAGGGCTAAGGTTAGTTTTAGGGTTAAGGTTGGGTTAGGGTTAGGATTAGGGTTAGGGTACGACTTAGGGCTAGGGTTAGGGCTAGGGTTAGGGTTAGGGTTAGGGTTAGGGTTTAGGGTTATGGTTAGGGTTAGGGGTTAGGGGTTAGGGGTTAGGCTTAGGGTTAGCGTTACGGTTAGGGGTTAGGGGTTAGGGTTAGGGCTAAGGTTAGGGTTAGGGTTAGGGTTAGGGTTAGGGCTAGGGTTAGGGTTAGGGTTAGGGTTACGGCTAGGGTTAGGGTTAGGGTTAGGTTAGGCTTAGGGTTAGGAGTTAGGGTTAGGGTTTCTATTAGGTTAGTTTTAAGGGCTAAGGTTAGTTTTAGGGTTAAGGTTGGGTTAGGGTTAGGATTAGGGTTAGGGTACGACTTAGGGCTAGGGTTAGGGCTAGGGTTAGGGTTAGGGTTAGGGTTAGGGTTTAGGGTTATGGTTAGGGTTAGGGGTTAGGGGTTAGGGGTTAGGCTTAGGGTTAGCGTTACGGTTAGGGGTTAGGGGTTAGGGTTAGGGCTAAGGTTAGGGTTAGGGTTAGGGTTAGGGTTAGGGCTAGGGTTAGGGTTAGGGTTAGGGTTACGGCTAGGGTTAGGGTTAGGGTTAGGTTAGGCTTAGGGTTAGGAGTTAGGGTTAGGGTTTCTATTAGGTTAGTTTTAAGGGCTAAGGTTAGTTTTAGGGTTAAGGTTGGGTTAGGGTTAGGATTAGGGTTAGGGTACGACTTAGGGCTAGGGTTAGGGCTAGGGTTAGGGTTAGGGTTAGGGTTAGGGTTTAGGGTTATGGTTAGGGTTAGGGGTTAGGGGTTAGGGGTTAGGCTTAGGGTTAGCGTTACGGTTAGGGGTTAGGGGTTAGGGTTAGGGCTAAGGTTAGGGTTAGGGTTAGGGTTAGGGTTAGGGCTAGGGTTAGGGTTAGGGTTAGGGTTACGGCTAGGGTTAGGGTTAGGGTTAGGTTAGGCTTAGGGTTAGGAGTTAGGGTTAGGGTTTCTATTAGGTTAGTTTTAAGGGCTAAGGTTAGTTTTAGGGTTAAGGTTGGGTTAGGGTTAGGATTAGGGTTAGGGTACGACTTAGGGCTAGGGTTAGGGCTAGGGTTAGGGTTAGGGTTAGGGTTAGGGTTTAGGGTTATGGTTAGGGTTAGGGGTTAGGGGTTAGGGGTTAGGCTTAGGGTTAGCGTTACGGTTAGGGGTTAGGGGTTAGGGTTAGGGCTAAGGTTAGGGTTAGGGTTAGGGTTAGGGTTAGGGCTAGGGTTAGGGTTAGGGTTAGGGTTACGGCTAGGGTTAGGGTTAGGGTTAGGTTAGGCTTAGGGTTAGGAGTTAGGGTTAGGGTTTCTATTAGGTTAGTTTTAAGGGCTAAGGTTAGTTTTAGGGTTAAGGTTGGGTTAGGGTTAGGATTAGGGTTAGGGTACGACTTAGGGCTAGGGTTAGGGCTAGGGTTAGGGTTAGGGTTAGGGTTAGGGTTTAGGGTTATGGTTAGGGTTAGGGGTTAGGGGTTAGGGGTTAGGCTTAGGGTTAGCGTTACGGTTAGGGGTTAGGGGTTAGGGTTAGGGCTAAGGTTAGGGTTAGGGTTAGGGTTAGGGTTAGGGCTAGGGTTAGGGTTAGGGTTAGGGTTACGGCTAGGGTTAGGGTTAGGGTTAGGTTAGGCTTAGGGTTAGGAGTTAGGGTTAGGGTTTCTATTAGGTTAGTTTTAAGGGCTAAGGTTAGTTTTAGGGTTAAGGTTGGGTTAGGGTTAGGATTAGGGTTAGGGTACGACTTAGGGCTAGGGTTAGGGCTAGGGTTAGGGTTAGGGTTAGGGTTAGGGTTTAGGGTTATGGTTAGGGTTAGGGGTTAGGGGTTAGGGGTTAGGCTTAGGGTTAGCGTTACGGTTAGGGGTTAGGGGTTAGGGTTAGGGCTAAGGTTAGGGTTAGGGTTAGGGTTAGGGTTAGGGCTAGGGTTAGGGTTAGGGTTAGGGTTACGGCTAGGGTTAGGGTTAGGGTTAGGTTAGGCTTAGGGTTAGGAGTTAGGGTTAGGGTTTCTATTAGGTTAGTTTTAAGGGCTAAGGTTAGTTTTAGGGTTAAGGTTGGGTTAGGGTTAGGATTAGGGTTAGGGTACGACTTAGGGCTAGGGTTAGGGCTAGGGTTAGGGTTAGGGTTAGGGTTAGGGTTTAGGGTTATGGTTAGGGTTAGGGGTTAGGGGTTAGGGGTTAGGCTTAGGGTTAGCGTTACGGTTAGGGGTTAGGGGTTAGGGTTAGGGCTAAGGTTAGGGTTAGGGTTAGGGTTAGGGTTAGGGCTAGGGTTAGGGTTAGGGTTAGGGTTACGGCTAGGGTTAGGGTTAGGGTTAGGTTAGGCTTAGGGTTAGGAGTTAGGGTTAGGGTTTCTATTAGGTTAGTTTTAAGGGCTAAGGTTAGTTTTAGGGTTAAGGTTGGGTTAGGGTTAGGATTAGGGTTAGGGTACGACTTAGGGCTAGGGTTAGGGCTAGGGTTAGGGTTAGGGTTAGGGTTAGGGTTTAGGGTTATGGTTAGGGTTAGGGGTTAGGGGTTAGGGGTTAGGCTTAGGGTTAGCGTTACGGTTAGGGGTTAGGGGTTAGGGTTAGGGCTAAGGTTAGGGTTAGGGTTAGGGTTAGGGTTAGGGCTAGGGTTAGGGTTAGGGTTAGGGTTACGGCTAGGGTTAGGGTTAGGGTTAGGTTAGGCTTAGGGTTAGGAGTTAGGGTTAGGGTTTCTATTAGGTTAGTTTTAAGGGCTAAGGTTAGTTTTAGGGTTAAGGTTGGGTTAGGGTTAGGATTAGGGTTAGGGTACGACTTAGGGCTAGGGTTAGGGCTAGGGTTAGGGTTAGGGTTAGGGTTAGGGTTTAGGGTTATGGTTAGGGTTAGGGGTTAGGGGTTAGGGGTTAGGCTTAGGGTTAGCGTTACGGTTAGGGGTTAGGGGTTAGGGTTAGGGCTAAGGTTAGGGTTAGGGTTAGGGTTAGGGTTAGGGCTAGGGTTAGGGTTAGGGTTAGGGTTACGGCTAGGGTTAGGGTTAGGGTTAGGTTAGGCTTAGGGTTAGGAGTTAGGGTTAGGGTTTCTATTAGGTTAGTTTTAAGGGCTAAGGTTAGTTTTAGGGTTAAGGTTGGGTTAGGGTTAGGATTAGGGTTAGGGTACGACTTAGGGCTAGGGTTAGGGCTAGGGTTAGGGTTAGGGTTAGGGTTAGGGTTTAGGGTTATGGTTAGGGTTAGGGGTTAGGGGTTAGGGGTTAGGCTTAGGGTTAGCGTTACGGTTAGGGGTTAGGGGTTAGGGTTAGGGCTAAGGTTAGGGTTAGGGTTAGGGTTAGGGTTAGGGCTAGGGTTAGGGTTAGGGTTAGGGTTACGGCTAGGGTTAGGGTTAGGGTTAGGTTAGGCTTAGGGTTAGGAGTTAGGGTTAGGGTTTCTATTAGGTTAGTTTTAAGGGCTAAGGTTAGTTTTAGGGTTAAGGTTGGGTTAGGGTTAGGATTAGGGTTAGGGTACGACTTAGGGCTAGGGTTAGGGCTAGGGTTAGGGTTAGGGTTAGGGTTAGGGTTTAGGGTTATGGTTAGGGTTAGGGGTTAGGGGTTAGGGGTTAGGCTTAGGGTTAGCGTTACGGTTAGGGGTTAGGGGTTAGGGTTAGGGCTAAGGTTAGGGTTAGGGTTAGGGTTAGGGTTAGGGCTAGGGTTAGGGTTAGGGTTAGGGTTACGGCTAGGGTTAGGGTTAGGGTTAGGTTAGGCTTAGGGTTAGGAGTTAGGGTTAGGGTTTCTATTAGGTTAGTTTTAAGGGCTAAGGTTAGTTTTAGGGTTAAGGTTGGGTTAGGGTTAGGATTAGGGTTAGGGTACGACTTAGGGCTAGGGTTAGGGCTAGGGTTAGGGTTAGGGTTAGGGTTAGGGTTTAGGGTTATGGTTAGGGTTAGGGGTTAGGGGTTAGGGGTTAGGCTTAGGGTTAGCGTTACGGTTAGGGGTTAGGGGTTAGGGTTAGGGCTAAGGTTAGGGTTAGGGTTAGGGTTAGGGTTAGGGCTAGGGTTAGGGTTAGGGTTAGGGTTACGGCTAGGGTTAGGGTTAGGGTTAGGTTAGGCTTAGGGTTAGGAGTTAGGGTTAGGGTTTCTATTAGGTTAGTTTTAAGGGCTAAGGTTAGTTTTAGGGTTAAGGTTGGGTTAGGGTTAGGATTAGGGTTAGGGTACGACTTAGGGCTAGGGTTAGGGCTAGGGTTAGGGTTAGGGTTAGGGTTAGGGTTTAGGGTTATGGTTAGGGTTAGGGGTTAGGGGTTAGGGGTTAGGCTTAGGGTTAGCGTTACGGTTAGGGGTTAGGGGTTAGGGTTAGGGCTAAGGTTAGGGTTAGGGTTAGGGTTAGGGTTAGGGCTAGGGTTAGGGTTAGGGTTAGGGTTACGGCTAGGGTTAGGGTTAGGGTTAGGTTAGGCTTAGGGTTAGGAGTTAGGGTTAGGGTTTCTATTAGGTTAGTTTTAAGGGCTAAGGTTAGTTTTAGGGTTAAGGTTGGGTTAGGGTTAGGATTAGGGTTAGGGTACGACTTAGGGCTAGGGTTAGGGCTAGGGTTAGGGTTAGGGTTAGGGTTAGGGTTTAGGGTTATGGTTAGGGTTAGGGGTTAGGGGTTAGGGGTTAGGCTTAGGGTTAGCGTTACGGTTAGGGGTTAGGGGTTAGGGTTAGGGCTAAGGTTAGGGTTAGGGTTAGGGTTAGGGTTAGGGCTAGGGTTAGGGTTAGGGTTAGGGTTACGGCTAGGGTTAGGGTTAGGGTTAGGTTAGGCTTAGGGTTAGGAGTTAGGGTTAGGGTTTCTATTAGGTTAGTTTTAAGGGCTAAGGTTAGTTTTAGGGTTAAGGTTGGGTTAGGGTTAGGATTAGGGTTAGGGTACGACTTAGGGCTAGGGTTAGGGCTAGGGTTAGGGTTAGGGTTAGGGTTAGGGTTTAGGGTTATGGTTAGGGTTAGGGGTTAGGGGTTAGGGGTTAGGCTTAGGGTTAGCGTTACGGTTAGGGGTTAGGGGTTAGGGTTAGGGCTAAGGTTAGGGTTAGGGTTAGGGTTAGGGTTAGGGCTAGGGTTAGGGTTAGGGTTAGGGTTACGGCTAGGGTTAGGGTTAGGGTTAGGTTAGGCTTAGGGTTAGGAGTTAGGGTTAGGGTTTCTATTAGGTTAGTTTTAAGGGCTAAGGTTAGTTTTAGGGTTAAGGTTGGGTTAGGGTTAGGATTAGGGTTAGGGTACGACTTAGGGCTAGGGTTAGGGCTAGGGTTAGGGTTAGGGTTAGGGTTAGGGTTTAGGGTTATGGTTAGGGTTAGGGGTTAGGGGTTAGGGGTTAGGCTTAGGGTTAGCGTTACGGTTAGGGGTTAGGGGTTAGGGTTAGGGCTAAGGTTAGGGTTAGGGTTAGGGTTAGGGTTAGGGCTAGGGTTAGGGTTAGGGTTAGGGTTACGGCTAGGGTTAGGGTTAGGGTTAGGTTAGGCTTAGGGTTAGGAGTTAGGGTTAGGGTTTCTATTAGGTTAGTTTTAAGGGCTAAGGTTAGTTTTAGGGTTAAGGTTGGGTTAGGGTTAGGATTAGGGTTAGGGTACGACTTAGGGCTAGGGTTAGGGCTAGGGTTAGGGTTAGGGTTAGGGTTAGGGTTTAGGGTTATGGTTAGGGTTAGGGGTTAGGGGTTAGGGGTTAGGCTTAGGGTTAGCGTTACGGTTAGGGGTTAGGGGTTAGGGTTAGGGCTAAGGTTAGGGTTAGGGTTAGGGTTAGGGTTAGGGCTAGGGTTAGGGTTAGGGTTAGGGTTACGGCTAGGGTTAGGGTTAGGGTTAGGTTAGGCTTAGGGTTAGGAGTTAGGGTTAGGGTTTCTATTAGGTTAGTTTTAAGGGCTAAGGTTAGTTTTAGGGTTAAGGTTGGGTTAGGGTTAGGATTAGGGTTAGGGTACGACTTAGGGCTAGGGTTAGGGCTAGGGTTAGGGTTAGGGTTAGGGTTAGGGTTTAGGGTTATGGTTAGGGTTAGGGGTTAGGGGTTAGGGGTTAGGCTTAGGGTTAGCGTTACGGTTAGGGGTTAGGGGTTAGGGTTAGGGCTAAGGTTAGGGTTAGGGTTAGGGTTAGGGTTAGGGCTAGGGTTAGGGTTAGGGTTAGGGTTACGGCTAGGGTTAGGGTTAGGGTTAGGTTAGGCTTAGGGTTAGGAGTTAGGGTTAGGGTTTCTATTAGGTTAGTTTTAAGGGCTAAGGTTAGTTTTAGGGTTAAGGTTGGGTTAGGGTTAGGATTAGGGTTAGGGTACGACTTAGGGCTAGGGTTAGGGCTAGGGTTAGGGTTAGGGTTAGGGTTAGGGTTTAGGGTTATGGTTAGGGTTAGGGGTTAGGGGTTAGGGGTTAGGCTTAGGGTTAGCGTTACGGTTAGGGGTTAGGGGTTAGGGTTAGGGCTAAGGTTAGGGTTAGGGTTAGGGTTAGGGTTAGGGCTAGGGTTAGGGTTAGGGTTAGGGTTACGGCTAGGGTTAGGGTTAGGGTTAGGTTAGGCTTAGGGTTAGGAGTTAGGGTTAGGGTTTCTATTAGGTTAGTTTTAAGGGCTAAGGTTAGTTTTAGGGTTAAGGTTGGGTTAGGGTTAGGATTAGGGTTAGGGTACGACTTAGGGCTAGGGTTAGGGCTAGGGTTAGGGTTAGGGTTAGGGTTAGGGTTTAGGGTTATGGTTAGGGTTAGGGGTTAGGGGTTAGGGGTTAGGCTTAGGGTTAGCGTTACGGTTAGGGGTTAGGGGTTAGGGTTAGGGCTAAGGTTAGGGTTAGGGTTAGGGTTAGGGTTAGGGCTAGGGTTAGGGTTAGGGTTAGGGTTACGGCTAGGGTTAGGGTTAGGGTTAGGTTAGGCTTAGGGTTAGGAGTTAGGGTTAGGGTTTCTATTAGGTTAGTTTTAAGGGCTAAGGTTAGTTTTAGGGTTAAGGTTGGGTTAGGGTTAGGATTAGGGTTAGGGTACGACTTAGGGCTAGGGTTAGGGCTAGGGTTAGGGTTAGGGTTAGGGTTAGGGTTTAGGGTTATGGTTAGGGTTAGGGGTTAGGGGTTAGGGGTTAGGCTTAGGGTTAGCGTTACGGTTAGGGGTTAGGGGTTAGGGTTAGGGCTAAGGTTAGGGTTAGGGTTAGGGTTAGGGTTAGGGCTAGGGTTAGGGTTAGGGTTAGGGTTACGGCTAGGGTTAGGGTTAGGGTTAGGTTAGGCTTAGGGTTAGGAGTTAGGGTTAGGGTTTCTATTAGGTTAGTTTTAAGGGCTAAGGTTAGTTTTAGGGTTAAGGTTGGGTTAGGGTTAGGATTAGGGTTAGGGTACGACTTAGGGCTAGGGTTAGGGCTAGGGTTAGGGTTAGGGTTAGGGTTAGGGTTTAGGGTTATGGTTAGGGTTAGGGGTTAGGGGTTAGGGGTTAGGCTTAGGGTTAGCGTTACGGTTAGGGGTTAGGGGTTAGGGTTAGGGCTAAGGTTAGGGTTAGGGTTAGGGTTAGGGTTAGGGCTAGGGTTAGGGTTAGGGTTAGGGTTACGGCTAGGGTTAGGGTTAGGGTTAGGTTAGGCTTAGGGTTAGGAGTTAGGGTTAGGGTTTCTATTAGGTTAGTTTTAAGGGCTAAGGTTAGTTTTAGGGTTAAGGTTGGGTTAGGGTTAGGATTAGGGTTAGGGTACGACTTAGGGCTAGGGTTAGGGCTAGGGTTAGGGTTAGGGTTAGGGTTAGGGTTTAGGGTTATGGTTAGGGTTAGGGGTTAGGGGTTAGGGGTTAGGCTTAGGGTTAGCGTTACGGTTAGGGGTTAGGGGTTAGGGTTAGGGCTAAGGTTAGGGTTAGGGTTAGGGTTAGGGTTAGGGCTAGGGTTAGGGTTAGGGTTAGGGTTACGGCTAGGGTTAGGGTTAGGGTTAGGTTAGGCTTAGGGTTAGGAGTTAGGGTTAGGGTTTCTATTAGGTTAGTTTTAAGGGCTAAGGTTAGTTTTAGGGTTAAGGTTGGGTTAGGGTTAGGATTAGGGTTAGGGTACGACTTAGGGCTAGGGTTAGGGCTAGGGTTAGGGTTAGGGTTAGGGTTAGGGTTTAGGGTTATGGTTAGGGTTAGGGGTTAGGGGTTAGGGGTTAGGCTTTGGGTTAGCGTTACGGTTAGGGGTTAGGGGTTAGGGTTAGGGCTAAGGTTAGGGTTAGGGTTAGGGTTAGGGCTAGGGTTAGGGTTA
>NW_027439423.1:0-85527 GCF_964188355.1 Buteo buteo
GTGGCTACGCTCGGCGTCGCCCGTGGGCACTGCAGGGTCAGAAATGGAGAACAAGTTTTCCGTTCCTGGGGCTTGACAACAGGCTCGCGTGGCTGATTTGGGGGCTCGGAAACAGACCGAGCTGCGCAGCTTTGGGCCCAGAAACAGAGGTCCGGCCCTGCGTGTTTGGGCCTTGAGAACAGGCTCAGCGGCCGGGTTTTTTGGCTCCCAAATGGGCCCCGAGTCAGCTGGTGTGGGGGCCAAAAGCGGGAGCCGGCTTGGCTGGTTTTGCAGGCGGGTGGGAGGGTGTTGGGGGCTGCGGGGGGAAGCGGGGGGCAGGCAGGGTGCGTGGTCCCTCCCCGGAGATGGGGGTCTGGTTGTGTCGGACGCCGAAGTTCGGGAGGCCGGCACGCAGCAGGCCGAACTCAACATCTGTGATGGTCTGCGGGGGGGAAAGGTGCTTTTCAGACTCCACGTGCCCTCTTTGAGTCCAGCTCTTCTTTCTGCGCCGCTCAGAATAGTCGTCAAGTAATTAATCGCCCAAACTAATGGATATTTACTTGGCGTGTAACTCTGATGTTTAATCCTAACGCTCCAGTTTTGACAGCAGTTGATAGATAACCTTATGGAAAGCCCAGACCGTTGCACATAGCTGGAGCTTGTAAGGAGAAGCAGCTGAAATCAGCCGGAGCTTCAGTGCGGAGCTGGGGCTTCAAGGAGCCAGAACTGTAGCAAGCGGGAGCTGGAACGAGGCGGGGTGTCCGCTGTCTGGAGCGTGCATTAGCCAGAGGCAAAAGTACCTGCAGCTGTAACGAGCAGGAGGCGCGATTAGCTGGAGCGTCTTTTCGCTGGGGCGTCTGTCGGCCGGACCGCGCTCCCAGCACGGCCGAAGAGCGGCCGGGCGCAGGCAGGGCTGTCCGCAGCAAGCAGCTCCGAGCAGCAGGGAGGCGAGTTGTCCTTCTGCCAGCGGGGAGCCCGGCCTCTTCCCTCGGGCATGCAATCCACGCCACGCTCCTCTCTCTGCGTGGAGTGTCTCTCCCGGTCCGTTCCCGCGGGCAGAAGCGAGGTGGGGGTCCCCCGGCTCACCTGGGGCAGCCCCCCCCGCGAGGGGACGCGCGCGAGGTGTCGTCATCCCCTCGGTACCGGGCAAAGGGGAGAGAAACCGGCCGGCGGGAGCTCCTGGGGTGCAGAGCCCTTCCGGCAGAATCCTCCCCTGCCTTTTCACCGTTGGCTGGGTGTGACAAGCAGGTTCATTTCTTTGTCTCCTCTTCTCCCAGTGTCACCTTCCGCGTCGCACGAAGAAAATCCTGCCTGGTTAATTCCGCTTGCTGCTCAGGTAATCGCACGTATCGGGCTGGGGGGGCGGAGAGAAACACTTGCGAGTTCGAGGGCACTACAGGTGCTCCACGTTAAACCCACAGGGAAGGCAAATTTGCTGCTAGTGCAGAAAAGACGATGGAAAAATTGCTGTTAACAGATCGCGCCCTGTTCCTGAACTGGTCCCTTGATGTGTTTTTGTTTCAGGGGAAAGAATGAAATTTCCTGTCTGGTAAATTCAGAGCTGCCTGTTAGCTTCTTCAGGGTCGAGTGTTTCTCTTCTCTCTGTTCATACTGATTTTTATGGGCAAGTTGGAAATAGCCTTTTACTTTTTTATGTATAACTGAATTTTTAGGAATATGTGGTGTCCCTGTAGTTCATTTTTGAGCACCTAGATGCCAGTAGAAATGTAATGAGTGAAACGTGATGGGAACTGGTACTTAAACTTGATTTTTATTTGGTTTTTTTTTTTTTTCCTTCCCCATTAAGAGTGTTGACGGCATGTTGTCCCGTGGGACAATCCCCATTCCGTTCAGCGGAGTCTTCAGTCTAGGACTTTTAAGTGAAAAAGTTTGTCCTTCCAAAAAGGGACTAGTCATTCCTAGGACCGAGGCATAGACTTGCAAGGAGAGTCGCTTAAGTACGTGATCGGAATGAAAGCCAACTTCCAGTTGACGTTGCTGCTGTTGGTCTTTGCTTTCATTGATTTCTCCACCGCTCCCTCGTGGTTGGGAGCTCTGAATTGTAATGTTTTTCAGTCTCTAACACATTTCCACCCACCCCCCCCCACCCCCCCAAAAAAAGGAGAGGCAGTGTCTAAAAGTTAATTAGTTTCCTCACAAATGCGTGAGTAAATAAAATGTGAGTTATGATGATTAAAACCATAGAAATGACACCAGTCTTGCAGATCTGGACTATTTCTGAACAGGCATTCATCACACGCAGAAGTCGTCAGGGTACGGATCACCTGCGCTTCGTGCTCTGACAAGACAAAATGCTGAGGCAGGGATGAGCTCTGAAAGAAGAAGGAAAAAAAAAAAAAAAAGAAGGATACAGGGTCACGGTTTTGTTTTGTTGTTGTTTGGTTTTAGAGAGTGCAATATTGACTGGTGCCAGCCTGCAGAGCTCTTCTGCTGCCTGACCTCTCCTTCTCTTTCATGGCTGTAATTGTCGTTTGGATAACTGTAGAAGAGCAATTAAGTTACTTGCCTCTGTGAATGTGCTGGTAATACCAGGAAGGCAAATGCTTGAACCAGTAGTGAATAACTGGGCGACGAGTAGAATTTCTGAAGGAAGAACAGCAGCAGCAACAGGAAGCAAATAGCAAGTGACCAAAAACTTGCGTGTGTCAAACGCATCAAAGCTTTCTTGCCGAATGTTGTTTGGCAATACGTTCCAAATGGCTTTTTTGGTAAACGTAAATTTTCAGGAAGTTCAGGGCTGCGTGTGGCAAAACGCGTCCCTCTGCTTACGCGTCCTGCTACGTAAATAGCATGGGTCAGCGGCAAGTCCGGCGGCAGGGCTGCTGTTCCCTACTCTCGACGTTGCCGTAGTAGTGTTGCGGTATTTAGACCTTCACGGACGGGCTGAGGAACGGAAGGAGAATGCCCGTTTTCTGTAAGGGCTCAGAATGCCGACCCTTTTCTCTGCCTGCCGCTCCCCTGTGCGTGAGATGAAGCTGTTTTGTTTTTCTCCCTTGTTCCTGGTCTAAATATTTCTGGAGCTGTTGCTGCTGTGGGTTTGCAATTGGTGTTACTGCGTTTTTGTCGCGTTCTGGCGATGGGTCGTTTCTGCTGTGGCGAAGCGTCGAGATACGGTTTTCGGTTTAAAGCGTCAGAAACTACGTTCACCGAAACCGGTAACTCGCGGCGTAGGGGAAACCGATCTGGCGCGTGCAGCTGTGCTCGCAGGGATGCTGGGTGGCTCCTCATCAAAACGGCAGGCTGTGTGCGTGGACATCCGTAGGGTTGCGCTCTGGGTCCGAGAGCGTTAGCGTATTTTTGCTGTTGGAAGATGGAATGGAGCGTGTGCCTGTTAAATCTCAGGGCGGTCAAAAGCTAGGAGGGACCCTGAGCGGGTTTGGTGGCACAACTGCGGTTTTAAAAGATCTTGCCCGTTCGGAGCAACGGCCTGGAAAAAATGATTCCTTTTTTGCAACGAGGCAGTTCACAAGGACAGATGTGTTGCTGTGCTCTTTAGCAAAAATACTCAACTTGGGACGTATAGGGTGATGAAGCCTCGGCTATACTAAGGCTTGAGAAAATGTAGGTAGGTCTCTATGTCTGTCACCTGCGTGTATCTAGGAAAGTGAGTTCTAGTGAAAGTAAAGTTGCCGATGAGTCAAAAAAAGAAAGGAAAAAAAAAAGGGCGCGGTTGTCTGAAAAATGCAAAAGCTCTAGTGGCCTGTGTCAACAACTGTACCGTAGATGACGCAAAAATACTTTTTCCTCCGCTCAGTCGTACTGTCTTCACAAACCTTCACAAAAAAAAAGGGCAGCTTTGGGTTCCTACCCAGCTTTGTGCTAATGTTTTTTTTTCTTCTCTCAGCTGGATGTCAGCTGGCACCGTTTCGCCGTGGTTGCCCTTTCTTCTGCCGTGACGGTACGAGACGGATGGAAAGATTCCGTAGTGGCCTGCAAGTACAAGGTACGCCTACGATGTGTGTCTGCATTTTTCCAAAGGTACTTGCGGTACGGACTTTAACGTTGAGAGTGTGCCAACTCTCCTTCTACTTTTTTTTACATGAAATATTTTAACAGAAATACTAAAAATAAGTTCTGTTCCGGAGCATGTTACACCTATACAAAGTTTACTTCCCGCAGTTTATTTTCTCTTCCTGAAAGCATAATCTTCTGTTGCTCTGTGCTTGCTAGTAAATGATACTGTGAAAATAATTTTGTCCTAAAAGAGGGAAGGAACTGTTCGTAAGAGTTCAGCTGTTCAGAAGAAACAGCCTTTGTTTTCATGATAAAAGCTTTATGCTTTTACAGTCAATGATTTTTTTTTAAATATCTTCTAGTAGTACTCAAAAACGTTACGGAGATAATTAGCATCTGTACTAAAAGCAATCAAGGTCAAAGAAGAGACGTGGACAAAACAGGACAAAACGGGCGTCGCATCTGTGTGTTTTCCAGGCTTTCCCAGGAAGCATTAGCAGCCTTGTAACTAGTGACAGTGAGTCCTGAGGTGTTTTTGATGAGTTACTGCTTCAGTAATGTATTTTTTCCTTGAACCTACAGTGCGTAATTTTGACTTCAGTTGGAAAGAGATTTTCCAAAATGGAAGTCTTTCTCTCTCAAAGAGATTTTGTTTTAGGAACTTCCCATCAGAGTGGATCTTCAGAGGTGATCGACTTGACAGTAGAAGTCATCAGTAACGAGACTTTTCACTCTCTTTTAAAAAAAGAGAAAAAAAAAAAAAAAAAGTCAATTTCCTTCCAAAGACCCAAGCACAGCCCATCTTCCTAAAGTTGGTGGCATCACTGGTCTTTGGTTTCTCAGTTGTAACAGTCGAGATAACATGAAAACGTGTTGCTCTGCCTGCTTCAGTACTGCCAAAAGCATTAGGAAACCCGCCAGTCCTTTTTGGTAGTCTGAGGTATTGCAGCCCTGGGGATTTTACAAATTGACTTGCATTGTTTAAACTAACTGCCAAATAGCTGTAGTATTTGATTTGTTAGGTGTATGTAAGCAGTTAGGTATTTTTCTCAACGTTTAAAAAGAGAGGCAACTGAATGTTATGGGTTTTTTTTCCTGATGTTTTGACGGAGTGCTCTGAAGTACTTTCTTTCTGTCTGGCTTTCAATGGTGCGTTTCCCTGGCAGTTCAGTAGCACCTCTCTTGGGCAGCTCAGCTGGCCAGGTGTCCCTCCGCGTTCTGTAACACGCACAAAAACCCCTAGTCCCATTATAACTGTGTACTTTGGAGAGAGATAATTTAATGGTATGTATTCAGAGCTGTGCAAGTTAAGGTAATGGGAAAGGAAAATGAAATACTTTTATAGTATAAGTATTTTTATTGGACGTATATAAACATGGGCACGCCTTTTTAGTGTAAAGTGAATGATTGAGATTTATTCTTTATTTTTCCTTTTGCTCTTTGGAGTTTTCCACTTCACTTTCAGCTTTATTCACCAAACGAGCAAGATGCAAAGCAGCAGCAGCAGCAGCGCAAGGGCTGTAGCTGTTGTGGTGGATCCGTAAGCGTAGATTCTGATTGCGTACGACCTCGTCCCGCAGCCTCCCAGGGTTATCTCCCTGCAGCGGTGCTGTAAGGAAGGGAGGAGACGTTTTCCAACACCGGCAAGAGTGTTTACTTGTATGCTAAGAAGGTGTTCAAAATGGTATCGATTAGCCTAAATGCTGATTTTAAGTGTTCAAATCGCTCTTAACTTTTAAAGGAGGTGGTGTATTTCGAGCTGACCTGTTTACCTGGAATCCTCCCTTAGCTCAGCGACTCTTCTTGTGCGCCCCCAGCCTCTGCTGGCAGGGCGGTATGAGGAGATGGAAGGTCCCTGACTTAGTATAAACACTGCTTAGCAACAACTACAGCATCGGGGTGTTGTCAACGTTATTCTCACCCTAAATCCAAAATGGCCCTGTACCAGCTACTCGGAAGAAAATGAACTTTATTCCAGCTGAAACCAGGACAACCCCAAACCCCCTGATTCTGGGTCTGCAACGGGGAAAAAACAAACGACTTTGGGACTCCTGGGAAAGCCAAATCCGCCTGGATTGGTGCCGCTGCAAAGCAAAAAACCCACCCCATTTTCATGCACAAACCCACAACCGAAAGATCACCCCTTTTTATGTTGTGGAAAAGCACTGAAACACACCCCAAACTGAGTATTTTGAAAAAGCAAAAAACTCCCCAGTTTGGGGAAGACTGGGGGTGAAGCACAAGCAGTTTGAGGGGCGTTGCTGGGGGTCCTCCCAGTGTGGATGATCTGGTGTGGATGCTCTGTTGCGGGTTATCCCAGGTGAGTTACCTGCTGTGGATCATCCTGGGTGGGCTCCCTGGGGTAGGTCATCTCCCCCCCGTGTCCCCCCATGCACCTCTGTACCCTCACCTACCCTCTCCCCGGCGTGTGTTTCTCCCCCATATATGCCCCCTGCTGCTCCAGCCCGCCCCCTTCACCCATTCGAGTTTTTAACCCACGCGAGTTGTTTCCCCCCGCATCCCCTGCTCTTCTATCTCCTGTCCCATCCCCCCCGTCGTCCCCCCCGCTTCCTTTCCCTCCTCCATATTCCACCCCCCGCTCCCCATCATCCGTCAGGCTCCAGACCCCTGGCATGCTGCCTGCACCCCATTCTCTGTCATTTTTTTTTCTTCTTTTCCTTACAAGTTGTTGTTGTTGTTGTTGTTGTTTCTTTTAAATGATTAGACTGTTTTCGTTTCAAGCCACGAGTTTTCTCACTTTCGCCCTTCCGATTGTCTCCCCGTCCCACTGGGGGCGGGGGAGCGAGCGAGCGGTCGCGTGGGGCTTTCTTGCTGGCTGGCGTTAAACCACGACACGAGGTGAGTTGCAAGCCCTGCCTGGCTAATGCTGGAGGCTCTCTATGTTCGTCCTGCCATCTTGACGGGCCGTCCTTGTTCTTCATTGCCGCTTTATAGCGAGCGCCTCTCGCTCTGTAAGCGGCATTACTGGGGCCGTGCAGGTACTGCCTGTTGCAGGCAGCAAAGGGCAATTGTGTCGCTTGCCGGCGGGAGCGGCAAGGAGTGCGGAGCCACGCTCCTGTAGGGAGCAAAGATGGAACCTCGAGGGCTCTACGGTCGTCTGCTGAGGACTACTAATATCCCGACAGGCCTCTTTGCTATCCCTGCTTCACGGCTGATTCCTTTGCACGCCGGAGGGCGGGGCGGTAAGTAACACCGTGCAGCGTCTCTTCGATAAGAGACGAGCCCCGCACAAGAAGCCTTGCGTGCGTGTAGGATTGGGAGAGCAGAGTTCTGATGGCTCAGAGGTGAGGAAAGGTGCGCCCACCCCAACCGAGCCCCAGGGTCGCCAGGGTATCGCTGGCTTGCAGGTGGGCCGCTGGCATCTGGTGCGCTGGGACGCGGCGTTTCCTGCTGGACAGAGCTGCCCCTCTGGCACAGAGCAGCTTTGGGTCTCTTGTGGCCTGCCTTCAGGCTGTCACCGGAACCAGGCGTTATTTTTTTTTTTTTAAATCTCTCGCCAGCATCTGTTGGCTGGCTGCTGTCGCTCCCGCAACCCTGATGCCACATTCAGAGGGGATACAGCAGTCCTTGGGGCTTGCTCCAGGGGACACCCCCCCCCCCTTCCCCCCCCCCCCCATTTGCAGGTTCCCTGTGCTGCTTCTCCTCTGTAGATAACGGGGTGGGGAGGGCAGGGGCAGAAGCGACCACCCGAATGGTCTGTTCTTTGCACTTGACTGCTGTAAACGCTCCAGCCACTCGGGTGCTCTTTGGAACGGAGACGATGAAGATGACTGCCCGGGCTGCGAGTGGGGAAAGGGCAGGGCAACGTAATCCCTGTGCCCCCAGTAAGTAGTTGCCGCCTGTGTCTGGTCTCTACTGGTCTGAGCTGTCAGTCGTCCCTCGTGCAGCTGATGCTCCGAAGAGGATCGTTACGGGGATGCGGCTGCTGCTGCCCGGTGACCGAAGGTGGGAAGTGGCGTTGGGGAGGGGCGCATGCGCGGTGGAGTGCGTCGGTGGGGGGGGGTGGGGTCCAGCTGTTGCCGGGCAGCAGAGGCGCTTTACGGCTGCTCGGCAAGCGCGCATGCGTGGTTCGACTTTTACGGCGCTGGCCCCTGTTGCCTGGCAACCGAGGCGCGACACGACGCCTCGGCTATCGCGCATGCGCGGCGGCGCGGTTTACGGCCTGCTCCTGTTGCCTAGCAGCCGAAACGCGTTACGGCAGCTCGGCAAGGGCGCATGCGCGCTGCGGTTTTTACGGCGCTCGCCGCTGTTGCCTGGCAACCAAAACGCGACATGGCGCCTCGGCAACCGCGCATGCGCGGCGGCGCGGTTGACGGCGCTCCTGCTGTTGCCTGGCAACCAAAACGCGGCCCTGGCGGTCGGGAGCCGCGCATGCGCGGTGGCGCCTTTTGCCGCCCTCCTGCTGTTGCCTAGCAACCGAAACGCGGTACAGCAGCGCGGAGCCGCGCACGCGCGGTGGCGGCGCGTTTCGCCAGCGCTCTCTTCCGCCACCTGTTGAACAGACTTCGGTACTGCAGCTGGGGTGCCGCCCATGCGCGCTGGCGCGTTGTGCCAAGCGCTCGCCGCTGCCACCCCGCGACCAATGTTCGGTACTGCAGCTCGGAGGCTGCGAGTGCGCGCGGCTGCCGCGGTCCTGCACGTGCCGTCCGACGGTAACGGTAATGCGGCACCGGCGGGAGGTGCCGCCGCGCTCGTTGCTTCCTCCCGGTAAGGAAACGCCGCCGGCAAGGAAAGCTCGCACGGGCTGTCTCTGCCCGGCCTCCCTCTCCTCGCGGCGCGGGAGCACAAAGGGACAGGCGGGGCGCTTACCGGCTGCGGGCAGGAGCTGCTGCGGCTGAAGCTGGAGAGGCCAGAGAAAGGTAGAGAAGAAGAAATGGAAGGCTGGCCGGCCGGCAGCTGCCTCCCGCTGCAGGCAAGAGAGAGCCTGCCTCTCCGCGTGTGGAAGGATCCCTCTTCGTAGTCCGCAGCAGGTCAGACCGCCGAGGTGCACCGCAGGGTCCGGATGCGGCACCGACGGTGCGGTACGGCCACGTAGTGTGCGAGCGAGCGAGGCTCCGTGCCTAGGAGGCCTCGTCTCGCAAGACCTATGAGACGCGTGTTCTCCTAGGGGGAGGACGGCCGCGCCGCCGGAGTTACAGAAGAGGAGGGGAGCGGGAGAGGAGCAGAAAGAAGCGTCTCAACTGGCAAATTCTCCTGGCAGTGCCAAGAGCTGTGGTGAGCCCCGGGCCCTCGGGGCCCTGTCTCCCCTCTTCCGCGTTCTGGTCCCTCCCTGCCCCTTCCCCTGGTCCCCTCTCTTTCCCACACCGCTGCCTTTTTTTTTTTTTTTTTTTCCTTTCCTCCCTTGTACCCCTGATACTGAAAAGCCAGTCGAAGAAACTCCCTAAGACTCGTTTTGGAGTTTTAGAAAGCAGGCATTCTTCATTGCAGCGCTGGCTGCACGGGGGATAGTTCCACCTAGCGTGCATGCCACAGCTTTAGCACAAACAGGTTATACAGAATAACTAATTGCATGTTAATCAGATTAGTATACATATACATAAAAACGACGGCAACCGATTATCATAGTACTGCCTACGTCCGATCACGTGCAATGAAGGATCCATTTGAGACGAAGGGCTGCTTTTGCAACCACCGACCCATCTGAAGTTCTTGCTGGCTGTCCTCGAAGTCTTTATTCTTGTCCTTGTTCTTTGATCTTGAAGCTTAACGCAGGTTCAATCACACGTGGTCAGTTTCAGCATTGTTCTCATCCAGCGTACAGGAACATCTAGTCATAAGAGCAAAGAACTGCAAAACTTAGGAGTACCTACCTCTGCTAGTCGATTGCTTGGCTATACTTTTGTCTATTGTTTCAATCGTAGTGTTAGTGTAAGATTTCTAATAATTATTTACCAAGTCTCACTTTTGCAGTCACCTAGCAGCAAACCAGTTTCCACAGCTGGTACAAAATATTAAAACCATCCCAATATTTAGACGTGCCATACAGAATGTATGGAAATAGGCTATCAGAGGTGTCCGAGGGGCAGAGGGAGCGCCGGGGGGCGCCCCGAGCCCCAGAGCAGACTCGCTGGCAGGACTCGATAGGCACGCGACTGACTGAATAAACGCTGGCCGCCCGTCCCCTTTGCCCTCCGGGCTGCGTTTGCGCTCCCTTTGCACGAGTGGAGGGGCCGTGAGGGAGCCCAGGGGAGGAGGAGGTGAGGCGCTGGGGGGGTCGGGCCGTGTCCCCCCTGTTCCTGCTGGGCTCCAGCTGTTGCAAATATTCCGGTAAAGAAATCAAAATTTAATCACATAGAAGAGTTAGGTTTGATTAAGAAGTAAAATTGTGAAGCATAACGTATAGGATCGTTAAGTTTGAAACGTAGCCATAGAAACTTTAGGAGGAGCTGTGTTACGCGTGACTCTAGGAACCTTAGTATTGTTAAAGTTTGAAAGAGCTAACCCTAGAAACCTCACCAGGAAGTTACTGGTTCTCCTACCTTCTGTTTCAGGAAACTAAGGAAACCGTCGGGGACGCCAGTTTGCTGCTTGGAAACCCCCTTACCCTTCCCATCTCCATTTGAGGATCGAAGATGCCAGTCAGCAGAGCTAAGTGTAACTGACCAATGATTGTTTTTAAATAAGAATATTGATAAGGTTATATAATCAAAGGACCGATCATTATAAAGGTTAAATTTAAGAACGAGCATAGTATGCATTTTTACGGAAGGAGCTTAGGTAACAATGACCTGACAGGAAAAGTCTGTAAAAACTGATGGATTTTGATACTAAGCGGGACACGCCTTTGGAGGAGCGATCCCCCGTGTCCCCAGCGCTGCGATAAACAAAGTGCCCGCTGCTTAACTTCAGGTTGGTGTTAAGGAGTTTTATTCCGGATTTCGGGAACGGTTTTGGCGACCCAGATGGGACCTTGCGAGTGAGACTGGACGAGATCGAGTGTCGATCGAACTCCGGCCGGCACCGAGGTATTCTCGGGGAGAACCGTCACCCTCGACTCGCAAAGCTCCTCGCAGCGTTCCCTGGAAAAAAAGGTAAGGCGCCGCTGCTTTGGAATTTGTTTGGAAAGCCTGCCCGTGAGGCGCGGCGAAAGCTTCGCAGGGTTGGGGCTTGGAGGGTACCCGTCTGCAGTGGAAGCCTAGGCGTCTGCCCGTAAGTCATAAGCGAAAGCTATTGCTGGGTTGGACTTTGTGTATTATTTGGGACAACTGTCATTTGCATTTGTTTGGTATTTGGTATTTGAATGTATAGAAGTATAAAGGCATCAGCAAAATTGTTTAAGAATAAGAGTGCAGGAAATGGAACCGCTGATGAAAAGTTACCAAAACCATCACCGTTGGGACGTTTATTGGCACATTGGGGTGAATTGCAGGAAAAATGGTAAACAAACAGAACTTTGAGTTACAATACTATATTGCAATTACTGTTGTTTTGTAGGAGAGAGAGAGTAAATGGAATAAAGTGCCATAGGTAGATTTGTTCTTTTTAAGTGAACGTATCTGACGGGGACCGGAGGGGAGTCTCCCAGCAGAACCTCTGGTTACAGCTAAACCGGGAGAACAGAAAATGGAATTTGAATTGACACTAGAGTCACCTTTTCAGTTTTAAATACCTTAGAGGGAGAGTTAAGTTTTGAAGAAATTGGTGGTGTCGGTGCAACAAGTGAACGAGAAACTAGACCCTTCTTTAAATCTTTAACAATGAAATTAGGAAAGCAATGGGTCACTCAGCAGTTTTTGTATGTGCCAGATTCTCCTAAAACCCTGTTAAGGAGAGATCTATTTGAGAACTTAGAGGCAGAAGTTAAATTAAAAAATGGAGAGATTAAAACTTCAATTCCAGAAACTAAACGTATCGAAGCAGTGGCTTTGTTGTTAACAGGATGGTTACCGAAAGCAGAAGATTATACCAGTCAAAGTCTAATGCTGTAATTCCAATCGTCTGGACTGGGAAGTTCCTGGTAAATCCAAAAAGCAGAACCTGTGAGAGTTGATTTAAAGCCAGGATGGAATCCGGTAAGAATTAAACAATACCCCCTAAGACCGGAAAGTCGGAAAGGGTTAGCAATGGTAATACAAACATTTTTAAGATACAAATTGTTAATAGAATGCGAATCCAGATATAACACCCCGATCTTGCCTGTTAAAAGGCTAATGAAAAAGATGGTAGATTAGTTCAAGACCTCCTCAGAGCAATAAATCAAATAGTACAAGATATTCATCCGGTAGTAGCAAATCCTCATACTTTGTTAGCAACCCTAACGGAGAAACAAGAATGGTTCACAGTGTTAGACCGAAAAGATGCCTTTTTCCGTATTCCCTTGGATCCCAGTAGTCAAGAGGTTTTTGCTTTGGAATGGGAAAATCCTGAGACTGGGAGAAAAACACAATATACGCGGACAGTCTTGCCTCAAGGCTTTAAGAATAGTCTTACCATTTTTGGAAATCAATTGGCACGAGAATTAGAGATTTGGAAGAAAGAAAATAATCAAGAAATCTTGCTGAAATATATGGGTGATCTGTTAATTGTAGCTGAGACGGAAGAACAATGCACAAAGCTAACTATTAACTTTTTGAACTTTTGGGGAATCGGTGGATATCGAGCGTCAAAAGAAAAAAACCCAAATAACCCAGAAAGAAGAAACTTATTTAAATGAGTTTTAAAATCCTAAAAGGACAGAGACAATTGGGAACTGAGAGAAAAGAGGCAATTTGTCGTCTCCCCGAACCTAAGACGAAAAAAATTAATGACGAGCGTTGCCGGGAATGGTCGAGTGGTGTCACCTGTAGATTATAAATTGTGGCTTGCTGGCCCGACCTTTATAGGAGCAGCTCAAAACCTCAAACGATGGATTGGACCGATGCCGAGAAAGCTACTTTCCAAGAACTGAAACAGGCTGTAAGAGGGGTGCCAGCCCTAGGCCTGCCAGATCTCACAAAGAAGACACTTGAACTTTTTGCTCGTGAAAGAAGAGGTATAGCTCTGGGTATCCTGGCCCAATACGTAGGGCCAAGTGGGCGAGCTGTGGCCTACTTCTCGAAGCGATTAGGTAATGTGAGTCTGGGATGCTCTGGTCGTCCGAGAGCCGTCGCTGCAACTGTGCTACTGATCCAGGAAGCTCGTAAGTTCACCTGAGGACAAAGGATTAGAGGACAAAGGATTACTGTACGTTTCCCATATGATAACTGTTGTGCTAAAACAGAGAGGGGGGCATTGGGTATCCCCTAGCAGGATGCTGAAATACCAAGTGGTGTGGCTGGAACAAGATGATGTTTACCTAAACGCTACTACCACCGTTAACCCTGTTGCGTTTTCAACAACCGATCAAGTTAAAGGAGGAGAACTGGAACGTGACTGCTTGCAGACAATCGAAAGAGTTTACTCCAGCTGACTGGATCTCTGAGATGTGCCGCTAGAAGAAACAGATTGGGAACTGTATGCCGACGGAAGCGGTTCCATCTGTGAAGGAAAACGTTTATCAAGATAGACAATAACTACTGAGGAGGTAATTGTGTTGCCAACTTTGCCTTCGACGATATCTGCCCAAAAGGCTGAATTGATAGCTCTCATTCGAGCTCTGGAACTAAGTCAAGGAAAGCGAGTCAACACTTTTGGACAGACTCAAAGTATGCTTTTGGAGTAGTACGTGCGCATGGAGCGATACGGAGAGAAAGAGGACCGTTGCCCGCGCAAGGAACCACCATTCAGCACGCAGAACAAATACTGAAATTGTTAGAAACCATTCAAAAACCAACAGCAGTCACGATAATGCACTGTAAAGCACATCAGTTAGGTAAGACCGGTCCGAACGCAGGTAACCGACTGGCCGATAAAGCTGCTAAAGAGGCTGCGGAAAAAGGCATCCTAGCACTAGTTCCAGAGAAAAGTATAAAATTGCCTAAAGAAACTCCAAATTATAACGAAAAAGATGAAGAATTAATTATTAGATTGCAGGCTAACAAAATGAAACAGGATAGGCTGTAACACCGACAGGTCAAATAATAGTCCCACCCACAATAATAAGAGAAATTGCCCGAGCTGAACATCACAAAGTATATCGGGGAACAGAAAGTGAAATACGACAAAGATTGTTTAAACAATTAGAAGCGGATGTGAAACTTATATATAAAAATGTCCCCGAATCAGTAATAAGATCATCTTTGGGATTATGAAATAAGGAAATTTTTTAGGAGAATATTAGCAAATTGACTTTATAGAATTGCCTTGAAAAGAAGGATCTATCCTAGTTTTAGTTGATATCTTTACTGGGTGGCCCGAGGCTTTCCCTTGTCGCACCGAGAAAGCAAGGGAAGTAGTCAAAGTCTTGCTCAAAGAGATAATACCAAAATGTGGGGTGCCTGTAAGAATGTCATCTGACAATGGCCCTCATTTTATAGCAAAGATTAGGAGACAAGCTGAGCAAAGTATTATCTATAGATTGAGACTATCACACCCCATACAGACCACAAGCGGGGGGGGGGGGGGGGGGGGGGGAGAGAGGGAGGGGGGGAGAGAGAGAGAGAGAGAATGAACTATACCCTTAAGCAACAGTCGAGTAAAATTTGTCAGGAAACCTCACTCCTCACGTGGGTTAAAGCATTACCCATGGCTCTATTAAGAACCAGAGTATAGCCAGAAGAGAAAGAAAATTTAAGTCATTATGAAATGTTTTATGAAAGACCATATCAAGAGTCCTATGTTCTGAGTATCTTGAGTGCCTTTGGAGATAGGTTTTTAAAAGGTGTTACGATTTCTTTAAGCAATTCTTTTCAAGAACTTTGTCAGTATGTCTCCACAGCTGGACCCTTAGAATTGGACGTAGCAGCGCATCCCTTCCGACCAGGAGATTGAATGTATGTAAAATCACTGAGAAGTGGAAAGGACCGTATCGAGTCATTTTAACAACCCTTAGAGCGGTAAAGGTCTGGGAGAAGAACCTTGGCTTCATTATTCAAGAATAAAGAAAGCACCAACAAGAAATTGGAAGTCTAAAGAAACTGGCCCTTTAAAACTGAAAATCTATAAGTAAGTTTCACATTATCTGTTTGGGAAAACAGCTGTGTAAAGTTTATACTATTGGGGTTGCTATTAGGAATATTGTCGAGGGCAATAATCTTTTTGTGTGTTTAGAGGGTGTATGTATTTTTTTTCGAGGGGTTCCAAACATGAGATAAACAAAATGAAACAATTATTGTTTGAGCTGTGTTAATCTTGATATTAACCGTTTTTGTAATTTGGTTTAAAAAACCAAAAATCTAGTTTTGTAACTGATTCAAAGTTTTGTAAAGACACAAAATTGAACCTCAGTAACAGCCTGCCTTCCGATTCCAAAGTCAGATGAAAATCTAGTTCCGTGGAGAATACTGACATTGAATTTAACCAAAACTTGAGAAAAGATGCAGAACAATGAGAATCATTTTAGCAAATTAAATGGGATGGATTTAAAAGGCAATTATTTTTTTTAAATTTGAAAGAAGGAATTAGAGCGTTGTGAATTATAACATTACCAAACCATCCACCTCATGGACAAAAGAATTAATTTACTCGCCCTTCGGGAGAAACTTGTACAGGCAGCCCTTGGGGCTGTCAGTTGCCAAAACCGTAGCGACAAGTGCAGGAAGGAACTTGGGATCATATTTAAAATATAAAACGATGTTTAGAATTTCCTGGAGTTCCAGGATCCTTGTCAGAGCCACCCAGAGTCGGGACCGTCTATGGAAATTTAGACTGGTTTAGACAACCAGAGAAAAATCACACATCCTAAACAGAGCTGAATGAAGGTTTATACTTGCAGCTCCTCTGACCCCAAACTCCAACGACTTTCTCTAGTAGCTAAAGCTCTCAGATGGGGATGTGTTTGTAGAAAGTATAATAATATTTTACATGATCTTTGGTCGCCTCTTAATAACGGAAAACATTTAGCTTGGAGTTGACTGTATTAAAGGACAGGTGAAAAGTTCAGGGTTAACTGTTTGGGTGACTAGTGATGATATATGATCCACTCACCTTTTCATGAAGGAGAAAGGCAAATCGTGGACTTCAGCCTTAATAACTCTCTCCTCTCTCTGGAAGAAATCTCCCTTGTGGCCTCGCTGGTGGACCCGGGTAAATGGAAAAGATGATACCTGGCAATCGCCAAGTCTTAGAACTAAAATAAGATGGGTATTCAAATCTGTATTTTGACCCCAGTTAACACCCCTTCCAAATGAGATGACTCTTGCCACCTTTCATTCAATCGAGGAAGTGCCTGCTGCTTAACTTCCCATGGGTGTTGAGAAGTTTTGTTCCGGGTTTCGGTCCCCCAGCTGCGGGCCGGGGCTGGAGGAGCCGCAGGTGCGGGCAGTGAGGCTGCTGGGGCCGTCCCCTCCCTGGAAAGGGGGGGCTGCCGGGGGAGGGGCCGGGGCGGGGCCGGTGGGAGCCGAGGCAGGAGCGGAGCGGAGCGGTGGCCGGGCTGCGGCTGCCCCTCGGGAGAAGGTGAGCGGGGCCGGGCGCCCCTCGGACGGCGAACGTCGGAGGCGGGGGTGGCCCGGGGGAGGTGGGGGCCGCCGGTGCAGAGGCCGGGGGGGAGCCCTGGGGGCTCACAGGGGGCTGGGACCACGTGCGCGCGGGGGTGCGCTCACAGGGCGGCTGGGAGCAAGTGCGCGCGGGGGGGGGGCTCGCAGGGGGGCTGGGAGCAAGTGCGCGCGAGGGGGGGGGGGGCGCAGGGCGGCTGGGACCACGTGCGCGCGCGGGGGGGGGTGCTCACCGGGCCCCGTGGCGGGGCTGCGCAGCCGGCCGGCGGGTTCCGGGGAAAGCCCCGAGGAGGACGGCGGGGTCTGTGTGGGACGCACGGAGCGGCGGCGGCGGCCGCTGCCCGGAGCCGGAGCCGGGCGGGGGGGTGCCGCGCCGCGCCGTGCCGGAGCCGGGCGGCGAAAGCGCGCCGGAGCTGCCCGGAGCGGCGCTGGGGGCTCGGCGGGAACTGCGGCTGCGCCGGCGTGGGGGTGGGCGGAAACGGAAGCGGCTTCCCCTCGGGGTCAGGCAGCAGGGCGGGCTGCCTCCCGGGGCATGCCGGGAGCTGTAGTTTTCGCGGACTCGGCGGCCGGGCGGCAGCGTGGCTCTCGGGCGCGGCGTAGTCCTTGCTGCCGCCGCGGCCCCCGGAGTCCGACCAGGTCAGACGCAGGAGCGTTGCCGGTTTCGTGTGGTTTTCCGCGGGCTTCCCGCTGCACCCGCTCCCCGACCAGCCGTGCGGACGCGCGACCCGGGCGCATGCGCCGTCCTGCGCGTGGGGCAGCCCGGCGTTCGCTCGTCGGCTCCGGCCCCTCCGGCGCATGCGCGGTGTCCGGGTGCAGCGTGGTGGCGCGCAGGGCGCGGGTCTGGGCGGCAGCGGGCGAGCGCCGGGACCGCGGGTGAGGCGAGCGATCCCCTCCGGCGGGGGCAGGGGCAGGGGCCGGGGGGTGCCTCCTGCCCGCTGGCCGCCGGGCGCTGGCGGGACGGGAAGCTGCGAAGCGGCCGCCGCGGCAGGCTCCCGGTCCGCCGGAGGCGAGCCGGGCCAGGGCAGCGCCAGGCAGTTCCCCGAGAGCCGATAGAAGGGAAGAGGGGACGGAGGCGGGCACCCCCCAGGCGCGGCCAGCGGGCGCCTCCCCGAGTCGCCGGAGCTCCCCCGGTGCCTTCCCCCGGCCCCGCTCGGCCCGTGCGGCTGCCCCCAGCTCCAGCCCCTCCCCTGAAGCCTGTGCTGTAGCCGCAGGCAGCCCCCGAGCCCTGTCGTGAGGGCAGCAAGCTGGCCCTCCCATGTTCTCGAGTCTCCCTGAACGTGGGTGCCGTTAGCAGCGGCGCGGGGAACGAGCGGCGTCTGCGGAAGCCCCTGCGGAAGGAGGGGCTCTGGCCAGGGTCGAGCTACAGTAATAACGGTCACTGCTGCCTCTTTCCCTCTCCCAGAGGCCACGCTGTGAGTGCGGTTGTCTGTTCGTCCCCGGGGATGCCGTTGACTGCAGCAGCCTCAGGCTCGCGTGGGCTGTCTCTGCCTGGCCTCCCTCTCCTCGTGGCGCGGGAGCACAGAGGGACAGGCGGAGCGCTTGCTGGCTGTGGACGGGAGCTGCTGAAGCTGGAGAGGCCACAGAAAAGTAAAGAAGAAGAAACGGAAGGCCATCTGGCTGGCAGCTGCCTCCCGCTGCAGGCAAGAGAGAGCCTGCCTCTCTGGGTGTGGGAGGATCCCTCCTCGTAGTCCGCAGCAGGTCAGGCTGCCAGGGTCTGTATGCATGACCAGCAGCGCGGTACGGCCACGTAGTGAGCGAGCGAGCGAGGCTATGTGTCTAGGTGGCCTCATCTCGTAAGAGCCGCGAGACGCTCGCGTGTTCCGTTATGTGGAGGAGAGCCAAGCGACTGGAGTTACAGAAGAGGAAGGGAGGAGAGAAGGAGAAAGAAGCGTCTGCACTGGCAAGGTCTCCTGGCAGCTCCAAGAGCGAGAGCTGTGGTGAGTCCTGGGCCTCCGGGGCCCTGTCGCTCCTCTTGTGCCTCCCGGTCCCTCCCTCCCTCCCCCTCTCCTGACCCCCTCGCTTTCTCTTGCTGCTGTGACTTTTTTTGTTTGTTTGTTTGTTTTTTATTATTTTTATTTTGCTTCCCTGTACCTCTCCTCTTCTGTCTATTCTCTTGTCCTGCTCCCTCTTCCCCCCACCCTTTCCTTCGCCTGCCCCCCTTTCTTTTTCTCTCTGCGTTCTTGTCCTGCTCCCTCTCCCTCTCCCCGCCCCCCCCCCCCGCCCCGTCTTTGTCCTGCAGCCAGTCGCTGTTTTTTCCTTTTCCATCTCCTTGTCCTGATCTGCATCCGCCTCTTTCCCCGCCTCCCAATTTCTCTGGCCTGTTCCCCTAGTGTTCTTTTCCTCTCCGTACCTGTACGTGTCGCTCTGTGTCCCTGCCTTCCTATCTCTCTTCTTCCTACTTTCTGTTTCTGTCTCTATCCCTTTGTCTTGCTCGCCGTTGCTGTTTATTTTTGTCATTCTGGATCTCGCTGTCCCCGTCCTCCTTCCTGTTCATCTCTTACTCTCTGTGACCCTTTGTGCTGCTTCCTGCCCCTTTTTTTATTCACCCTCCCTCTCTCTGCAGGGCTCCTGATACCTCTCTTTCTAAATTTCCCAACCCCCTGTGCTTCTCACGCGCACGCTCTCTCTCTCTCGTTGTCATTGTTCTTGTCTGTCGCGCTGTCTTGCTTCCTGTCCCGTCGTTTCTCGCTGTATCCCTTTGTCCCGCTCCCTGCTCGTATTCGTATTCCTCTCTGTCCTGAGGACCGTCCCAGTTTTTGATCTCCGTCCTGCCGCTGTCCTGATTTTTCCTTCTCTGCCATGTTCCCTGTCCCTCTTTCTGTCTCTTTTTCTCTGTCCCTGCTGCTTATTTCTCCACCTCTGTCCAGACCCCTGTCCCTTCCCCCCCCGCCCTGTTTGCTGTCCCTCTGCCTTGCTTTCTTTCGCTACCTTTTCTGTCTGTCTTTCTCTGCCCCGTTCCCTCTCCCGCCCTTTCTAACTGTGTCCCCCTGTCCAGCTAGCTGTCGCTTCTTTCTTTTTTCTGTTCCTCAGTATTTTTTTCTTTTTCCGTATCTCTCTCCCACTGCCCATCGCAGTTGGTTTTTTCCCCTCCGATGCTGGCCTGCTCTTTGTCCCTTTTGTCTGTCTCCTCTCTGTCCTTCTGTCATGCTCCCTGTGTCTATTGAATCCCTTCATCTCTGTCCTGCAGCCCGTTGCTATTTTTTTTTTCCTCTTCCGTCCCTTTGTCCTGCTCCCCATCCTTGTCTCTCTTTCCCTTGGTTCTGCCTCCCGTCCTTTTTTCCTTTCTTGCTCCATCTCTCTGTCCTGCTCCCTATCCCTCCCGCGCTCTCTCTGTTTCTGTGTCCTTCTCCTTGCCTTTCCCCACGGTCTCTGTCTTGTTCCCTCTTTGGTTTTCTTGTTTTCCGGGTGGCTTGGCCCGGCTACCCGCGGGGGTGCTTCGGCTGGGGGGTTTGGGGTGGGGGCCTGGCCGTGCCGCTGGTGGCGGGGAAATAAAGCCTGAAACGGCAATCGTGAAGCGACGCCCTGCCTGTGCTGGGGCTGCCCCGCAGAGGCGTGGGGCCGGGCCCTCCGCAGGTCCCGAGCACTCCCCGAAACTACGTGTGGGGCCCCGGGGGTGCAGGGCTGTGGGGTGGCTACGCTCGGCGTCGCCCGTGGGCACTGCAGGGTCAGAAATGGAGAACAAGTTTTCCGTTCCTGGGGCTTGACAACAGGCTCGCGTGGCTGATTTGGGGGCTCGGAAACAGACCGAGCTGCGCAGCTTTGGGCCCAGAAACAGAGGTCCGGCCCTGCGTGTTTGGGCCTTGAGAACAGGCTCAGCGGCCGGGTTTTTTGGCTCCCAAATGGGCCCCGAGTCAGCTGGTGTGGGGGCCAAAAGCGGGAGCCGGCTTGGCTGGTTTTGCAGGCGGGTGGGAGGGTGTTGGGGGCTGCGGGGGGAAGCGGGGGGCAGGCAGGGTGCGTGGTCCCTCCCCGGAGATGGGGGTCTGGTTGTGTCGGACGCCGAAGTTCGGGAGGCCGGCACGCAGCAGGCCGAACTCAACATCTGTGATGGTCTGCGGGGGGGAAAGGTGCTTTTCAGACTCCACGTGCCCTCTTTGAGTCCAGCTCTTCTTTCTGCGCCGCTCAGAATAGTCGTCAAGTAATTAATCGCCCAAACTAATGGATATTTACTTGGCGTGTAACTCTGATGTTTAATCCTAACGCTCCAGTTTTGACAGCAGTTGATAGATAACCTTATGGAAAGCCCAGACCGTTGCACATAGCTGGAGCTTGTAAGGAGAAGCAGCTGAAATCAGCCGGAGCTTCAGTGCGGAGCTGGGGCTTCAAGGAGCCAGAACTGTAGCAAGCGGGAGCTGGAACGAGGCGGGGTGTCCGCTGTCTGGAGCGTGCATTAGCCAGAGGCAAAAGTACCTGCAGCTGTAACGAGCAGGAGGCGCGATTAGCTGGAGCGTCTTTTCGCTGGGGCGTCTGTCGGCCGGACCGCGCTCCCAGCACGGCCGAAGAGCGGCCGGGCGCAGGCAGGGCTGTCCGCAGCAAGCAGCTCCGAGCAGCAGGGAGGCGAGTTGTCCTTCTGCCAGCGGGGAGCCCGGCCTCTTCCCTCGGGCATGCAATCCACGCCACGCTCCTCTCTCTGCGTGGAGTGTCTCTCCCGGTCCGTTCCCGCGGGCAGAAGCGAGGTGGGGGTCCCCCGGCTCACCTGGGGCAGCCCCCCCCGCGAGGGGACGCGCGCGAGGTGTCGTCATCCCCTCGGTACCGGGCAAAGGGGAGAGAAACCGGCCGGCGGGAGCTCCTGGGGTGCAGAGCCCTTCCGGCAGAATCCTCCCCTGCCTTTTCACCGTTGGCTGGGTGTGACAAGCAGGTTCATTTCTTTGTCTCCTCTTCTCCCAGTGTCACCTTCCGCGTCGCACGAAGAAAATCCTGCCTGGTTAATTCCGCTTGCTGCTCAGGTAATCGCACGTATCGGGCTGGGGGGGCGGAGAGAAACACTTGCGAGTTCGAGGGCACTACAGGTGCTCCACGTTAAACCCACAGGGAAGGCAAATTTGCTGCTAGTGCAGAAAAGACGATGGAAAAATTGCTGTTAACAGATCGCGCCCTGTTCCTGAACTGGTCCCTTGATGTGTTTTTGTTTCAGGGGAAAGAATGAAATTTCCTGTCTGGTAAATTCAGAGCTGCCTGTTAGCTTCTTCAGGGTCGAGTGTTTCTCTTCTCTCTGTTCATACTGATTTTTATGGGCAAGTTGGAAATAGCCTTTTACTTTTTTATGTATAACTGAATTTTTAGGAATATGTGGTGTCCCTGTAGTTCATTTTTGAGCACCTAGATGCCAGTAGAAATGTAATGAGTGAAACGTGATGGGAACTGGTACTTAAACTTGATTTTTATTTGGTTTTTTTTTTTTTTCCTTCCCCATTAAGAGTGTTGACGGCATGTTGTCCCGTGGGACAATCCCCATTCCGTTCAGCGGAGTCTTCAGTCTAGGACTTTTAAGTGAAAAAGTTTGTCCTTCCAAAAAGGGACTAGTCATTCCTAGGACCGAGGCATAGACTTGCAAGGAGAGTCGCTTAAGTACGTGATCGGAATGAAAGCCAACTTCCAGTTGACGTTGCTGCTGTTGGTCTTTGCTTTCATTGATTTCTCCACCGCTCCCTCGTGGTTGGGAGCTCTGAATTGTAATGTTTTTCAGTCTCTAACACATTTCCACCCCCCCCCCCCCACCCCCCCAAAAAAAGGAGAGGCAGTGTCTAAAAGTTAATTAGTTTCCTCACAAATGCGTGAGTAAATAAAATGTGAGTTATGATGATTAAAACCATAGAAATGACACCAGTCTTGCAGATCTGGACTATTTCTGAACAGGCATTCATCACATGCAGAAGTCGTCAGGGTACGGATCACCTGCGCTTCGTGCTCTGACAAGACAAAATGCTGAGGCAGGGATGAGCTCTGAAAGAAGAAGGAAAAAAAAAAAAAAAAGAAGGATACAGGGTCACGGTTTTGTTTTGTTGTTGTTTGGTTTTAGAGAGTGCAATATTGACTGGTGCCAGCCTGCAGAGCTCTTCTGCTGCCTGACCTCTCCTTCTCTTTCATGGCTGTAATTGTCGTTTGGATAACTGTAGAAGAGCAATTAAGTTACTTGCCTCTGTGAATGTGCTGGTAATACCAGGAAGGCAAATGCTTGAACCAGTAGTGAATAACTGGGCGACGAGTAGAATTTCTGAAGGAAGAACAGCAGCAGCAACAGGAAGCAAATAGCAAGTGACCAAAAACTTGCGTGTGTCAAACGCATCAAAGCTTTCTTGCCGAATGTTGTTTGGCAATACGTTCCAAATGGCTTTTTTGGTAAACGTAAATTTTCAGGAAGTTCAGGGCTGCGTGTGGCAAAACGCGTCCCTCTGCTTACGCGTCCTGCTACGTAAATAGCATGGGTCAGCGGCAAGTCCGGCGGCAGGGCTGCTGTTCCCTACTCTCGACGTTGCCGTAGTAGTGTTGCGGTATTTAGACCTTCACGGACGGGCTGAGGAACGGAAGGAGAATGCCCGTTTTCTGTAAGGGCTCAGAATGCCGACCCTTTTCTCTGCCTGCCGCTCCCCTGTGCGTGAGATGAAGCTGTTTTGTTTTTCTCCCTTGTTCCTGGTCTAAATATTTCTGGAGCTGTTGCTGCTGTGGGTTTGCAATTGGTGTTACTGCGTTTTTGTCGCGTTCTGGCGATGGGTCGTTTCTGCTGTGGCGAAGCGTCGAGATACGGTTTTCGGTTTAAAGCGTCAGAAACTACGTTCACCGAAACCGGTAACTCGCGGCGTAGGGGAAACCGATCTGGCGCGTGCAGCTGTGCTCGCAGGGATGCTGGGTGGCTCCTCATCAAAACGGCAGGCTGTGTGCGTGGACATCCGTAGGGTTGCGCTCTGGGTCCGAGAGCGTTAGCGTATTTTTGCTGTTGGAAGATGGAATGGAGCGTGTGCCTGTTAAATCTCAGGGCGGTCAAAAGCTAGGAGGGACCCTGAGCGGGTTTGGTGGCACAACTGCGGTTTTAAAAGATCTTGCCCGTTCGGAGCAACGGCCTGGAAAAAATGATTCCTTTTTTGCAACGAGGCAGTTCACAAGGACAGATGTGTTGCTGTGCTCTTTAGCAAAAATACTCAACTTGGGACGTATAGGGTGATGAAGCCTCGGCTATACTAAGGCTTGAGAAAATGTAGGTAGGTCTCTATGTCTGTCACCTGCGTGTATCTAGGAAAGTGAGTTCTAGTGAAAGTAAAGTTGCCGATGAGTCAAAAAAAGAAAGGAAAAAAAAAAGGGCGCGGTTGTCTGAAAAATGCAAAAGCTCTAGTGGCCTGTGTCAACAACTGTACCGTAGATGACGCAAAAATACTTTTTCCTCCGCTCAGTCGTACTGTCTTCGCAAACCTTCACAAAAAAAAAGGGCAGCTTTGGGTTCCTACCCAGCTTTGTGCTAATGTTTTTTTTTCTTCTCTCAGCTGGATGTCAGCTGGCACCGTTTCGCCGTGGTTGCCCTTTCTTCTGCCGTGACGGTACGAGACGGATGGAAAGATTCCGTAGTGGCCTGCAAGTACAAGGTACGCCTACGATGTGTGTCTGCATTTTTCCAAAGGTACTTGCGGTACGGACTTTAACGTTGAGAGTGTGCCAACTCTCCTTCTACTTTTTTTTACATGAAATATTTTAACAGAAATACTAAAAATAAGTTCTGTTCCGGAGCATGTTACACCTATACAAAGTTTACTTCCCGCAGTTTATTTTCTCTTCCTGAAAGCATAATCTTCTGTTGCTCTGTGCTTGCTAGTAAATGATACTGTGAAAATAATTTTGTCCTAAAAGAGGGAAGGAACTGTTCGTAAGAGTTCAGCTGTTCAGAAGAAACAGCCTTTGTTTTCATGATAAAAGCTTTATGCTTTTACAGTCAATGATTTTTTTTTAAATATCTTCTAGTAGTACTCAAAAACGTTACGGAGATAATTAGCATCTGTACTAAAAGCAATCAAGGTCAAAGAAGAGACGTGGACAAAACAGGACAAAACGGGCGTCGCATCTGTGTGTTTTCCAGGCTTTCCCAGGAAGCATTAGCAGCCTTGTAACTAGTGACAGTGAGTCCTGAGGTGTTTTTGATGAGTTACTGCTTCAGTAATGTATTTTTTCCTTGAACCTACAGTGCGTAATTTTGACTTCAGTTGGAAAGAGATTTTCCAAAATGGAAGTCTTTCTCTCTCAAAGAGATTTTGTTTTAGGAACTTCCCATCAGAGTGGATCTTCAGAGGTGATCGACTTGACAGTAGAAGTCATCAGTAACGAGACTTTTCACTCTCTTTTAAAAAAAGAGAAAAAAAAAAAAAAAAAGTCAATTTCCTTCCAAAGACCCAAGCACAGCCCATCTTCCTAAAGTTGGTGGCATCACTGGTCTTTGGTTTCTCAGTTGTAACAGTCGAGATAACATGAAAACGTGTTGCTCTGCCTGCTTCAGTACTGCCAAAAGCATTAGGAAACCCGCCAGTCCTTTTTGGTAGTCTGAGGTATTGCAGCCCTGGGGATTTTACAAATTGACTTGCATTGTTTAAACTAACTGCCAAATAGCTGTAGTATTTGATTTGTTAGGTGTATGTAAGCAGTTAGGTATTTTTCTCAACGTTTAAAAAGAGAGGCAACTGAATGTTATGGGTTTTTTTTCCTGATGTTTTGACGGAGTGCTCTGAAGTACTTTCTTTCTGTCTGGCTTTCAATGGTGCGTTTCCCTGGCAGTTCAGTAGCACCTCTCTTGGGCAGCTCAGCTGGCCAGGTGTCCCTCCGCGTTCTGTAACACGCACAAAAACCCCTAGTCCCATTATAACTGTGTACTTTGGAGAGAGATAATTTAATGGTATGTATTCAGAGCTGTGCAAGTTAAGGTAATGGGAAAGGAAAATGAAATACTTTTATAGTATAAGTATTTTTATTGGACGTATATAAACATGGGCACGCCTTTTTAGTGTAAAGTGAATGATTGAGATTTATTCTTTATTTTTCCTTTTGCTCTTTGGAGTTTTCCAC
Source organism: Buteo buteo (assembly GCF_964188355.1). Lineage (NCBI taxonomy): Eukaryota > Metazoa > Chordata > Aves > Accipitriformes > Accipitridae > Buteo > Buteo buteo. Next base: position 25,521 of record NW_027439423.1, read on the forward strand.
TTCACTTTCAGCTTTATTCACCAAACGAGCAAGATGCAAAGCAGCAGCAGCAGCAGCGCAAGGGCTGTAGCTGTTGTGGTGGATCCGTAAGCGTAGATTCTGATTGCGTACGACCTCGTCCCGCAGCCTCCCAGGGTTATCTCCCTGCAGCGGTGCTGTAAGGAAGGGAGGAGACGTTTTCCAACACCGGCAAGAGTGTTTACTTGTATGCTAAGAAGGTGTTCAAAATGGTATCGATTAGCCTAAATGCTGATTTTAAGTGTTCAAATCGCTCTTAACTTTTAAAGGAGGTGGTGTATTTCGAGCTGACCTGTTTACCTGGAATCCTCCCTTAGCTCAGCGACTCTTCTTGTGCGCCCCCAGCCTCTGCTGGCAGGGCGGTATGAGGAGATGGAAGGTCCCTGACTTAGTATAAACACTGCTTAGCAACAACTACAGCATCGGGGTGTTGTCAACGTTATTCTCACCCTAAATCCAAAATGGCCCTGTACCAGCTACTCGGAAGAAAATGAACTTTATTCCAGCTGAAACCAGGACAACCCCAAACCCCCTGATTCTGGGTCTGCAACGGGGAAAAAACAAACGACTTTGGGACTCCTGGGAAAGCCAAATCCGCCTGGATTGGTGCCGCTGCAAAGCAAAAAACCCACCCCATTTTCATGCACAAACCCACAACCGAAAGATCACCCCTTTTTATGTTGTGGAAAAGCACTGAAACACACCCCAAACTGAGTATTTTGAAAAAGCAAAAAACTCCCCAGTTTGGGGAAGACTGGGGGTGAAGCACAAGCAGTTTGAGGGGCGTTGCTGGGGGTCCTCCCAGTGTGGATGATCTGGTGTGGATGCTCTGTTGCGGGTTATCCCAGGTGAGTTACCTGCTGTGGATCATCCTGGGTGGGCTCCCTGGGGTAGGTCATCTCCCCCCCGTGTCCCCCCATGCACCTCTGTACCCTCACCTACCCTCTCCCCGGCGTGTGTTTCTCCCCCATATATGCCCCCTGCTGCTCCAGCCCGCCCCCTTCACCCATTCGAGTTTTTAACCCACGCGAGTTGTTTCCCCCCGCATCCCCTGCTCTTCTATCTCCTGTCCCATCCCCCCCGTCGTCCCCCCCGCTTCCTTTCCCTCCTCCATATTCCACCCCCCGCTCCCCATCATCCGTCAGGCTCCAGACCCCTGGCATGCTGCCTGCACCCCATTCTCTGTCATTTTTTTTTCTTCTTTTCCTTACAAGTTGTTGTTGTTGTTGTTGTTGTTTCTTTTAAATGATTAGACTGTTTTCGTTTCAAGCCACGAGTTTTCTCACTTTCGCCCTTCCGATTGTCTCCCCGTCCCACTGGGGGCGGGGGAGCGAGCGAGCGGTCGCGTGGGGCTTTCTTGCTGGCTGGCGTTAAACCACGACACGAGGTGAGTTGCAAGCCCTGCCTGGCTAATGCTGGAGGCTCTCTATGTTCGTCCTGCCATCTTGACGGGCCGTCCTTGTTCTTCATTGCCGCTTTATAGCGAGCGCCTCTCGCTCTGTAAGCGGCATTACTGGGGCCGTGCAGGTACTGCCTGTTGCAGGCAGCAAAGGGCAATTGTGTCGCTTGCCGGCGGGAGCGGCAAGGAGTGCGGAGCCACGCTCCTGTAGGGAGCAAAGATGGAACCTCGAGGGCTCTACGGTCGTCTGCTGAGGACTACTAATATCCCGACAGGCCTCTTTGCTATCCCTGCTTCACGGCTGATTCCTTTGCACGCCGGAGGGCGGGGCGGTAAGTAACACCGTGCAGCGTCTCTTCGATAAGAGACGAGCCCCGCACAAGAAGCCTTGCGTGCGTGTAGGATTGGGAGAGCAGAGTTCTGATGGCTCAGAGGTGAGGAAAGGTGCGCCCACCCCAACCGAGCCCCAGGGTCGCCAGGGTATCGCTGGCTTGCAGGTGGGCCGCTGGCATCTGGTGCGCTGGGACGCGGCGTTTCCTGCTGGACAGAGCTGCCCCTCTGGCACAGAGCAGCTTTGGGTCTCTTGTGGCCTGCCTTCAGGCTGTCACCGGAACCAGGCGTTATTTTTTTTTTTTTAAATCTCTCGCCAGCATCTGTTGGCTGGCTGCTGTCGCTCCCGCAACCCTGATGCCACATTCAGAGGGGATACAGCAGTCCTTGGGGCTTGCTCCAGGGGACACCCCCCCCCCCTTCCCCCCCCCCCCATTTGCAGGTTCCCTGTGCTGCTTCTCCTCTGTAGATAACGGGGTGGGGAGGGCAGGGGCAGAAGCGACCACCCGAATGGTCTGTTCTTTGCACTTGACTGCTGTAAACGCTCCAGCCACTCGGGTGCTCTTTGGAACGGAGACGATGAAGATGACTGCCCGGGCTGCGAGTGGGGAAAGGGCAGGGCAACGTAATCCCTGTGCCCCCAGTAAGTAGTTGCCGCCTGTGTCTGGTCTCTACTGGTCTGAGCTGTCAGTCGTCCCTCGTGCAGCTGATGCTCCGAAGAGGATCGTTACGGGGATGCGGCTGCTGCTGCCCGGTGACCGAAGGTGGGAAGTGGCGTTGGGGAGGGGCGCATGCGCGGTGGAGTGCGTCGGTGGGGGGGGGGGGTGGGGGTCCAGCTGTTGCCGGGCAGCCGAGGCGCTTTACGGCTGCTCGGCAAGCGCGCATGCGTGGTTCGACTTTTACGGCGCTGGCCCCTGTTGCCTGGCAACCGAGGCGCGACACGACGCCTCGGCTATCGCGCATGCGCGGCGGCGCGGTTTACGGCCTGCTCCTGTTGCCTAGCAGCCGAAACGCGTTACGGCAGCTCGGCAAGGGCGCATGCGCGCTGCGGTTTTTACGGCGCTCGCCGCTGTTGCCTGGCAACCAAAACGCGACATGGCGCCTCGGCAACCGCGCATGCGCGGCGGCGCGGTTGACGGCGCTCCTGCTGTTGCCTGGCAACCAAAACGCGGCCCTGGCGGTCGGGAGCCGCGCATGCGCGGTGGCGCCTTTTGCCGCCCTCCTGCTGTTGCCTAGCAACCGAAACGCGGTACAGCAGCGCGGAGCCGCGCACGCGCGGTGGCGGCGCGTTTCGCCAGCGCTCTCTTCCGCCACCTGTTGAACAGACTTCGGTACTGCAGCTGGGGTGCCGCCCATGCGCGCTGGCGCGTTGTGCCAAGCGCTCGCCGCTGCCACCCCGCGACCAATGTTCGGTACTGCAGCTCGGAGGCTGCGAGTGCGCGCGGCTGCCGCGGTCCTGCACGTGCCGTCCGACGGTAACGGTAATGCGGCACCGGCGGGAGGTGCCGCCGCGCTCGTTGCTTCCTCCCGGTAAGGAAACGCCGCCGGCAAGGAAAGCTCGCACGGGCTGTCTCTGCCCGGCCTCCCTCTCCTCGCGGCGCGGGAGCACAAAGGGACAGGCGGGGCGCTTACCGGCTGCGGGCAGGAGCTGCTGCGGCTGAAGCTGGAGAGGCCAGAGAAAGGTAGAGAAGAAGAAATGGAAGGCTGGCCGGCCGGCAGCTGCCTCCCGCTGCAGGCAAGAGAGAGCCTGCCTCTCCGCGTGTGGAAGGATCCCTCTTCGTAGTCCGCAGCAGGTCAGACCGCCGAGGTGCACCGCAGGGTCCGGATGCGGCACCGACGGTGCGGTACGGCCACGTAGTGTGCGAGCGAGCGAGGCTCCGTGCCTAGGAGGCCTCGTCTCGCAAGACCTATGAGACGCGTGTTCTCCTAGGGGGAGGACGGCCGCGCCGCCGGAGTTACAGAAGAGGAGGGGAGCGGGAGAGGAGCAGAAAGAAGCGTCTCAACTGGCAAATTCTCCTGGCAGTGCCAAGAGCTGTGGTGAGCCCCGGGCCCTCGGGGCCCTGTCTCCCCTCTTCCGCGTTCTGGTCCCTCCCTGCCCCTTCCCCTGGTCCCCTCTCTTTCCCACACCGCTGCCTTTTTTTTTTTTTTTTTTTCCTTTCCTCCCTTGTACCCCTGATACTGAAAAGCCAGTCGAAGAAACTCCCTAAGACTCGTTTTGGAGTTTTAGAAAGCAGGCATTCTTCATTGCAGCGCTGGCTGCACGGGGGATAGTTCCACCTAGCGTGCATGCCACAGCTTTAGCACAAACAGGTTATACAGAATAACTAATTGCATGTTAATCAGATTAGTATACATATACATAAAAACGACGGCAACCGATTATCATAGTACTGCCTACGTCCGATCACGTGCAATGAAGGATCCATTTGAGACGAAGGGCTGCTTTTGCAACCACCGACCCATCTGAAGTTCTTGCTGGCTGTCCTCGAAGTCTTTATTCTTGTCCTTGTTCTTTGATCTTGAAGCTTAACGCAGGTTCAATCACACGTGGTCAGTTTCAGCATTGTTCTCATCCAGCGTACAGGAACATCTAGTCATAAGAGCAAAGAACTGCAAAACTTAGGAGTACCTACCTCTGCTAGTCGATTGCTTGGCTATACTTTTGTCTATTGTTTCAATCGTAGTGTTAGTGTAAGATTTCTAATAATTATTTACCAAATCTCACTTTTGCAGTCACCTAGCAGCAAACCAGTTTCCACAGCTGGTACAAAATATTAAAACCATCCCAATATTTAGACGTGCCATACAGAATGTATGGAAATAGGCTATCAGAGGTGTCCGAGGGGCAGAGGGAGCGCCGGGGGGCGCCCCGAGCCCCAGAGCAGACTCGCTGGCAGGACTCGATAGGCACGCGACTGACTGAATAAACGCTGGCCGCCCGTCCCCTTTGCCCTCCGGGCTGCGTTTGCGCTCCCTTTGCACGAGTGGAGGGGCCGTGAGGGAGCCCAGGGGAGGAGGAGGTGAGGCGCTGGGGGGGTCGGGCCGTGTCCCCCCTGTTCCTGCTGGGCTCCAGCTGTTGCAAATATTCCGGTAAAGAAATCAAAATTTAATCACATAGAAGAGTTAGGTTTGATTAAGAAGTAAAATTGTGAAGCATAACGTATAGGATCGTTAAGTTTGAAACGTAGCCATAGAAACTTTAGGAGGAGCTGTGTTACGCGTGACTCTAGGAACCTTAGTATTGTTAAAGTTTGAAAGAGCTAACCCTAGAAACCTCACCAGGAAGTTACTGGTTCTCCTACCTTCTGTTTCAGGAAACTAAGGAAACCGTCGGGGACGCCAGTTTGCTGCTTGGAAACCCCCTTACCCTTCCCATCTCCATTTGAGGATCGAAGATGCCAGTCAGCAGAGCTAAGTGTAACTGACCAATGATTGTTTTTAAATAAGAATATTGATAAGGTTATATAATCAAAGGACCGATCATTATAAAGGTTAAATTTAAGAACGAGCATAGTATGCATTTTTACGGAAGGAGCTTAGGTAACAATGACCTGACAGGAAAAGTCTGTAAAAACTGATGGATTTTGATACTAAGCGGGACACGCCTTTGGAGGAGCGATCCCCCGTGTCCCCAGCGCTGCGATAAACAAAGTGCCCGCTGCTTAACTTCAGGTTGGTGTTAAGGAGTTTTATTCCGGATTTCGGGAACGGTTTTGGCGACCCAGATGGGACCTTGCGAGTGAGACTGGACGAGATCGAGTGTCGATCGAACTCCGGCCGGCACCGAGGTATTCTCGGGGAGAACCGTCACCCTCGACTCGCAAAGCTCCTCGCAGCGTTCCCTGGAAAAAAAGGTAAGGCGCCGCTGCTTTGGAATTTGTTTGGAAAGCCTGCCCGTGAGGCGCGGCGAAAGCTTCGCAGGGTTGGGGCTTGGAGGGTACCCGTCTGCAGTGGAAGCCTAGGCGTCTGCCCGTAAGTCATAAGCGAAAGCTATTGCTGGGTTGGACTTTGTGTATTATTTGGGACAACTGTCATTTGCATTTGTTTGGTATTTGGTATTTGAATGTATAGAAGTATAAAGGCATCAGCAAAATTGTTTAAGAATAAGAGTGCAGGAAATGGAACCGCTGATGAAAAGTTACCAAAACCATCACCGTTGGGACGTTTATTGGCACATTGGGGTGAATTGCAGGAAAAATGGTAAACAAACAGAACTTTGAGTTACAATACTATATTGCAATTACTGTTGTTTTGTAGGAGAGAGAGAGTAAATGGAATAAAGTGCCATAGGTAGATTTGTTCTTTTTAAGTGAACGTATCTGACGGGGACCGGAGGGGAGTCTCCCAGCAGAACCTCTGGTTACAGCTAAACCGGGAGAACAGAAAATGGAATTTGAATTGACACTAGAGTCACCTTTTCAGTTTTAAATACCTTAGAGGGAGAGTTAAGTTTTGAAGAAATTGGTGGTGTCGGTGCAACAAGTGAACGAGAAACTAGACCCTTCTTTAAATCTTTAACAATGAAATTAGGAAAGCAATGGGTCACTCAGCAGTTTTTGTATGTGCCAGATTCTCCTAAAACCCTGTTAAGGAGAGATCTATTTGAGAACTTAGAGGCAGAAGTTAAATTAAAAAATGGAGAGATTAAAACTTCAATTCCAGAAACTAAACGTATCGAAGCAGTGGCTTTGTTGTTAACAGGATGGTTACCGAAAGCAGAAGATTATACCAGTCAAAGTCTAATGCTGTAATTCCAATCGTCTGGACTGGGAAGTTCCTGGTAAATCCAAAAAGCAGAACCTGTGAGAGTTGATTTAAAGCCAGGATGGAATCCGGTAAGAATTAAACAATACCCCCTAAGACCGGAAAGTCGGAAAGGGTTAGCAATGGTAATACAAACATTTTTAAGATACAAATTGTTAATAGAATGCGAATCCAGATATAACACCCCGATCTTGCCTGTTAAAAGGCTAATGAAAAAGATGGTAGATTAGTTCAAGACCTCCTCAGAGCAATAAATCAAATAGTACAAGATATTCATCCGGTAGTAGCAAATCCTTATACTTTGTTAGCAACCCTAACGGAGAAACAAGAATGGTTCACAGTGTTAGACCGAAAAGATGCCTTTTTCCGTATTCCCTTGGATGCCAGTAGTCAAGAGGTTTTTGCTTTGGAATGGGAAAATCCTGAGACTGGGAGAAAAACACAATATACGCGGACAGTCTTGCCTCAAGGCTTTAAGAATAGTCTTACCATTTTTGGAAATCAATTGGCACGAGAATTAGAGATTTGGAAGAAAGAAAATAATCAAGAAATCTTGCTGAAATATATGGGTGATCTGTTAATTGTAGCTGAGACGGAAGAACAATGCACAAAGCTAACTATTAACTTTTTGAACTTTTGGGGAATCGGTGGATATCGAGCGTCAAAAGAAAAAAACCCAAATAACCCAGAAAGAAGAAACTTATTTAAATGAGTTTTAAAATCCTAAAAGGACAGAGACAATTGGGAACTGAGAGAAAAGAGGCAATTTGTCGTCTCCCCGAACCTAAGACGAAAAAAATTAATGACGAGCGTTGCCGGGAATGGTCGAGTGGTGTCACCTGTAGATTATAAATTGTGGCTTGCTGGCCCGACCTTTATAGGAGCAGCTCAAAACCTCAAACGATGGATTGGACCGATGCCGAGAAAGCTACTTTCCAAGAACTGAAACAGGCTGTAAGAGGGGTGCCAGCCCTAGGCCTGCCAGATCTCACAAAGAAGACACTTGAACTTTTTGCTCGTGAAAGAAGAGGTATAGCTCTGGGTATCCTGGCCCAATACGTAGGGCCAAGTGGGCGAGCTGTGGCCTACTTCTCGAAGCGATTAGGTAATGTGAGTCTGGGATGCTCTGGTCGTCCGAGAGCCGTCGCTGCAACTGTGCTACTGATCCAGGAAGCTCGTAAGTTCACCTGAGGACAAAGGATTAGAGGACAAAGGATTACTGTACGTTTCCCATATGATAACTGTTGTGCTAAAACAGAGAGGGGGGCATTGGGTATCCCCTAGCAGGATGCTGAAATACCAAGTGGTGTGGCTGGAACAAGATGATGTTTACCTAAACGCTACTACCACCGTTAACCCTGTTGCGTTTTCAACAACCGATCAAGTTAAAGGAGGAGAACTGGAACGTGACTGCTTGCAGACAATCGAAAGAGTTTACTCCAGCTGACTGGATCTCTGAGATGTGCCGCTAGAAGAAACAGATTGGGAACTGTATGCCGACGGAAGCGGTTCCATCTGTGAAGGAAAACGTTTATCAAGATAGACAATAACTACTGAGGAGGTAATTGTGTTGCCAACTTTGCCTTCGACGATATCTGCCCAAAAGGCTGAATTGATAGCTCTCATTCGAGCTCTGGAACTAAGTCAAGGAAAGCGAGTCAACACTTTTGGACAGACTCAAAGTATGCTTTTGGAGTAGTACGTGCGCATGGAGCGATACGGAGAGAAAGAGGACCGTTGCCCGCGCAAGGAACCACCATTCAGCACGCAGAACAAATACTGAAATTGTTAGAAACCATTCAAAAACCAACAGCAGTCACGATAATGCACTGTAAAGCACATCAGTTAGGTAAGACCGGTCCGAACGCAGGTAACCGACTGGCCGATAAAGCTGCTAAAGAGGCTGCGGAAAAAGGCATCCTAGCACTAGTTCCAGAGAAAAGTATAAAATTGCCTAAAGAAACTCCAAATTATAACGAAAAAGATGAAGAATTAATTATTAGATTGCAGGCTAACAAAATGAAACAGGATAGGCTGTAACACCGACAGGTCAAATAATAGTCCCACCCACAATAATAAGAGAAATTGCCCGAGCTGAACATCACAAAGTATATCGGGGAACAGAAAGTGAAATACGACAAAGATTGTTTAAACAATTAGAAGCGGATGTGAAACTTATATATAAAAATGTCCCCGAATCAGTAATAAGATCATCTTTGGGATTATGAAATAAGGAAATTTTTTAGGAGAATATTAGCAAATTGACTTTATAGAATTGCCTTGAAAAGAAGGATCTATCCTAGTTTTAGTTGATATCTTTACTGGGTGGCCCGAGGCTTTCCCTTGTCGCACCGAGAAAGCAAGGGAAGTAGTCAAAGTCTTGCTCAAAGAGATAATACCAAAATGTGGGGTGCCTGTAAGAATGTCATCTGACAATGGCCCTCATTTTATAGCAAAGATTAGGAGACAAGCTGAGCAAAGTATTATCTATAGATTGAGACTATCACACCCCATACAGACCACAAGCGGGGGGGGGGGGGGGGGGGGGGGGGAGAGAGGGAGGGGGGGAGAGAGAGAGAGAGAGAATGAACTATACCCTTAAGCAACAGTCGAGTAAAATTTGTCAGGAAACCTCACTCCTCACGTGGGTTAAAGCATTACCCATGGCTCTATTAAGAACCAGAGTATAGCCAGAAGAGAAAGAAAATTTAAGTCATTATGAAATGTTTTATGAAAGACCATATCAAGAGTCCTATGTTCTGAGTATCTTGAGTGCCTTTGGAGATAGGTTTTTAAAAGGTGTTACGATTTCTTTAAGCAATTCTTTTCAAGAACTTTGTCAGTATGTCTCCACAGCTGGACCCTTAGAATTGGACGTAGCAGCGCATCCCTTCCGACCAGGAGATTGAATGTATGTAAAATCACTGAGAAGTGGAAAGGACCGTATCGAGTCATTTTAACAACCCTTAGAGCGGTAAAGGTCTGGGAGAAGAACCTTGGCTTCATTATTCAAGAATAAAGAAAGCACCAACAAGAAATTGGAAGTCTAAAGAAACTGGCCCTTTAAAACTGAAAATCTATAAGTAAGTTTCACATTATCTGTTTGGGAAAACAGCTGTGTAAAGTTTATACTATTGGGGTTGCTATTAGGAATATTGTCGAGGGCAATAATCTTTTTGTGTGTTTAGAGGGTGTATGTATTTTTTTTCGAGGGGTTCCAAACATGAGATAAACAAAATGAAACAATTATTGTTTGAGCTGTGTTAATCTTGATATTAACCGTTTTTGTAATTTGGTTTAAAAAACCAAAAATCTAGTTTTGTAACTGATTCAAAGTTTTGTAAAGACACAAAATTGAACCTCAGTAACAGCCTGCCTTCCGATTCCAAAGTCAGATGAAAATCTAGTTCCGTGGAGAATACTGACATTGAATTTAACCAAAACTTGAGAAAAGATGCAGAACAATGAGAATCATTTTAGCAAATTAAATGGGATGGATTTAAAAGGCAATTATTTTTTTTAAATTTGAAAGAAGGAATTAGAGCGTTGTGAATTATAACATTACCAAACCATCCACCTCATGGACAAAAGAATTAATTTACTCGCCCTTCGGGAGAAACTTGTACAGGCAGCCCTTGGGGCTGTCAGTTGCCAAAACCGTAGCGACAAGTGCAGGAAGGAACTTGGGATCATATTTAAAATATAAAACGATGTTTAGAATTTCCTGGAGTTCCAGGATCCTTGTCAGAGCCACCCAGAGTCGGGACCGTCTATGGAAATTTAGACTGGTTTAGACAACCAGAGAAAAATCACACATCCTAAACAGAGCTGAATGAAGGTTTATACTTGCAGCTCCTCTGACCCCAAACTCCAACGACTTTCTCTAGTAGCTAAAGCTCTCAGATGGGGATGTGTTTGTAGAAAGTATAATAATATTTTACATGATCTTTGGTCGCCTCTTAATAACGGAAAACATTTAGCTTGGAGTTGACTGTATTAAAGGACAGGTGAAAAGTTCAGGGTTAACTGTTTGGGTGACTAGTGATGATATATGATCCACTCACCTTTTCATGAAGGAGAAAGGCAAATCGTGGACTTCAGCCTTAATAACTCTCTCCTCTCTCTGGAAGAAATCTCCCTTGTGGCCTCGCTGGTGGACCCGGGTAAATGGAAAAGATGATACCTGGCAATCGCCAAGTCTTAGAACTAAAATAAGATGGGTATTCAAATCTGTATTTTGACCCCAGTTAACACCCCTTCCAAATGAGATGACTCTTGCCACCTTTCATTCAATCGAGGAAGTGCCTGCTGCTTAACTTCCCATGGGTGTTGAGAAGTTTTGTTCCGGGTTTCGGTCCCCCAGCTGCGGGCCGGGGCTGGAGGAGCCGCAGGTGCGGGCAGTGAGGCTGCTGGGGCCGTCCCCTCCCTGGAAAGGGGGGGCTGCCGGGGGAGGGGCCGGGGCGGGGCCGGTGGGAGCCGAGGCAGGAGCGGAGCGGAGCGGTGGCCGGGCTGCGGCTGCCCCTCGGGAGAAGGTGAGCGGGGCCGGGCGCCCCTCGGACGGCGAACGTCGGAGGCGGGGGTGGCCCGGGGGAGGTGGGGGCCGCCGGTGCAGAGGCCGGGGGGGAGCCCTGGGGGCTCACAGGGGGCTGGGACCACGTGCGCGCGGGGGTGCGCTCACAGGGCGGCTGGGAGCAAGTGCGCGCGGGGGGGGGGCTCGCAGGGGGGCTGGGAGCAAGTGCGCGCGAGGGGGGGGGGGGCGCAGGGCGGCTGGGACCACGTGCGCGCGCGGGGGGGGGTGCTCACCGGGCCCCGTGGCGGGGCTGCGCAGCCGGCCGGCGGGTTCCGGGGAAAGCCCCGAGGAGGACGGCGGGGTCTGTGTGGGACGCACGGAGCGGCGGCGGCGGCCGCTGCCCGGAGCCGGAGCCGGGCGGGGGGGTGCCGCGCCGCGCCGTGCCGGAGCCGGGCGGCGAAAGCGCGCCGGAGCTGCCCGGAGCGGCGCTGGGGGCTCGGCGGGAACTGCGGCTGCGCCGGCGTGGGGGTGGGCGGAAACGGAAGCGGCTTCCCCTCGGGGTCAGGCAGCAGGGCGGGCTGCCTCCCGGGGCATGCCGGGAGCTGTAGTTTTCGCGGACTCGGCGGCCGGGCGGCAGCGTGGCTCTCGGGCGCGGCGTAGTCCTTGCTGCCGCCGCGGCCCCCGGAGTCCGACCAGGTCAGACGCAGGAGCGTTGCCGGTTTCGTGTGGTTTTCCGCGGGCTTCCCGCTGCACCCGCTCCCCGACCAGCCGTGCGGACGCGCGACCCGGGCGCATGCGCCGTCCTGCGCGTGGGGCAGCCCGGCGTTCGCTCGTCGGCTCCGGCCCCTCCGGCGCATGCGCGGTGTCCGGGTGCAGCGTGGTGGCGCGCAGGGCGCGGGTCTGGGCGGCAGCGGGCGAGCGCCGGGACCGCGGGTGAGGCGAGCGATCCCCTCCGGCGGGGGCAGGGGCAGGGGCCGGGGGGTGCCTCCTGCCCGCTGGCCGCCGGGCGCTGGCGGGACGGGAAGCTGCGAAGCGGCCGCCGCGGCAGGCTCCCGGTCCGCCGGAGGCGAGCCGGGCCAGGGCAGCGCCAGGCAGTTCCCCGAGAGCCGATAGAAGGGAAGAGGGGACGGAGGCGGGCACCCCCCAGGCGCGGCCAGCGGGCGCCTCCCCGAGTCGCCGGAGCTCCCCCGGTGCCTTCCCCCGGCCCCGCTCGGCCCGTGCGGCTGCCCCCAGCTCCAGCCCCTCCCCTGAAGCCTGTGCTGTAGCCGCAGGCAGCCCCCGAGCCCTGTCGTGAGGGCAGCAAGCTGGCCCTCCCATGTTCTCGAGTCTCCCTGAACGTGGGTGCCGTTAGCAGCGGCGCGGGGAACGAGCGGCGTCTGCGGAAGCCCCTGCGGAAGGAGGGGCTCTGGCCAGGGTCGAGCTACAGTAATAACGGTCACTGCTGCCTCTTTCCCTCTCCCAGAGGCCACGCTGTGAGTGCGGTTGTCTGTTCGTCCCCGGGGATGCCGTTGACTGCAGCAGCCTCAGGCTCGCGTGGGCTGTCTCTGCCTGGCCTCCCTCTCCTCGTGGCGCGGGAGCACAGAGGGACAGGCGGAGCGCTTGCTGGCTGTGGACGGGAGCTGCTGAAGCTGGAGAGGCCACAGAAAAGTAAAGAAGAAGAAACGGAAGGCCATCTGGCTGGCAGCTGCCTCCCGCTGCAGGCAAGAGAGAGCCTGCCTCTCTGGGTGTGGGAGGATCCCTCCTCGTAGTCCGCAGCAGGTCAGGCTGCCAGGGTCTGTATGCATGACCAGCAGCGCGGTACGGCCACGTAGTGAGCGAGCGAGCGAGGCTATGTGTCTAGGTGGCCTCATCTCGTAAGAGCCGCGAGACGCTCGCGTGTTCCGTTATGTGGAGGAGAGCCAAGCGACTGGAGTTACAGAAGAGGAAGGGAGGAGAGAAGGAGAAAGAAGCGTCTGCACTGGCAAGGTCTCCTGGCAGCTCCAAGAGCGAGAGCTGTGGTGAGTCCTGGGCCTCCGGGGCCCTGTCGCTCCTCTTGTGCCTCCCGGTCCCTCCCTCCCTCCCCCTCTCCTGACCCCCTCGCTTTCTCTTGCTGCTGTGACTTTTTTTGTTTGTTTGTTTGTTTTTTATTATTTTTATTTTGCTTCCCTGTACCTCTCCTCTTCTGTCTATTCTCTTGTCCTGCTCCCTCTTCCCCCCACCCTTTCCTTCGCCTGCCCCCCTTTCTTTTTCTCTCTGCGTTCTTGTCCTGCTCCCTCTCCCTCTCCCCGCCCCCCCCCCCCCGCCCCGTCTTTGTCCTGCAGCCAGTCGCTGTTTTTTCCTTTTCCATCTCCTTGTCCTGATCTGCATCCGCCTCTTTCCCCGCCTCCCAATTTCTCTGGCCTGTTCCCCTAGTGTTCTTTTCCTCTCCGTACCTGTACGTGTCGCTCTGTGTCCCTGCCTTCCTATCTCTCTTCTTCCTACTTTCTGTTTCTGTCTCTATCCCTTTGTCTTGCTCGCCGTTGCTGTTTATTTTTGTCATTCTGGATCTCGCTGTCCCCGTCCTCCTTCCTGTTCATCTCTTACTCTCTGTGACCCTTTGTGCTGCTTCCTGCCCCTTTTTTTATTCACCCTCCCTCTCTCTGCAGGGCTCCTGATACCTCTCTTTCTAAATTTCCCAACCCCCTGTGCTTCTCACGCGCACGCTCTCTCTCTCTCGTTGTCATTGTTCTTGTCTGTCGCGCTGTCTTGCTTCCTGTCCCGTCGTTTCTCGCTGTATCCCTTTGTCCCGCTCCCTGCTCGTATTCGTATTCCTCTCTGTCCTGAGGACCGTCCCAGTTTTTGATCTCCGTCCTGCCGCTGTCCTGATTTTTCCTTCTCTGCCATGTTCCCTGTCCCTCTTTCTGTCTCTTTTTCTCTGTCCCTGCTGCTTATTTCTCCACCTCTGTCCAGACCCCTGTCCCTTCCCCCCCCGCCCTGTTTGCTGTCCCTCTGCCTTGCTTTCTTTCGCTACCTTTTCTGTCTGTCTTTCTCTGCCCCGTTCCCTCTCCCGCCCTTTCTAACTGTGTCCCCCTGTCCAGCTAGCTGTCGCTTCTTTCTTTTTTCTGTTCCTCAGTATTTTTTTCTTTTTCCGTATCTCTCTCCCACTGCCCATCGCAGTTGGTTTTTTCCCCTCCGATGCTGGCCTGCTCTTTGTCCCTTTTGTCTGTCTCCTCTCTGTCCTTCTGTCATGCTCCCTGTGTCTATTGAATCCCTTCATCTCTGTCCTGCAGCCCGTTGCTATTTTTTTTTTCCTCTTCCGTCCCTTTGTCCTGCTCCCCATCCTTGTCTCTCTTTCCCTTGGTTCTGCCTCCCGTCCTTTTTTCCTTTCTTGCTCCATCTCTCTGTCCTGCTCCCTATCCCTCCCGCGCTCTCTCTGTTTCTGTGTCCTTCTCCTTGCCTTTCCCCACGGTCTCTGTCTTGTTCCCTCTTTGGTTTTCTTGTTTTCCGGGTGGCTTGGCCCGGCTACCCGCGGGGGTGCTTCGGCTGGGGGGTTTGGGGTGGGGGCCTGGCCGTGCCGCTGGTGGCGGGGAAATAAAGCCTGAAACGGCAATCGTGAAGCGACGCCCTGCCTGTGCTGGGGCTGCCCCGCAGAGGCGTGGGGCCGGGCCCTCCGCAGGTCCCGAGCACTCCCCGAAACTACGTGTGGGGCCCCGGGGGTGCAGGGCTGTGGGGTGGCTACGCTCGGCGTCGCCCGTGGGCACTGCAGGGTCAGAAATGGAGAACAAGTTTTCCGTTCCTGGGGCTTGACAACAGGCTCGCGTGGCTGATTTGGGGGCTCGGAAACAGACCGAGCTGCGCAGCTTTGGGCCCAGAAACAGAGGTCCGGCCCTGCGTGTTTGGGCCTTGAGAACAGGCTCAGCGGCCGGGTTTTTTGGCTCCCAAATGGGCCCCGAGTCAGCTGGTGTGGGGGCCAAAAGCGGGAGCCGGCTTGGCTGGTTTTGCAGGCGGGTGGGAGGGTGTTGGGGGCTGCGGGGGGAAGCGGGGGGCAGGCAGGGTGCGTGGTCCCTCCCCGGAGATGGGGGTCTGGTTGTGTCGGACGCCGAAGTTCGGGAGGCCGGCACGCAGCAGGCCGAACTCAACATCTGTGATGGTCTGCGGGGGGGAAAGGTGCTTTTCAGACTCCACGTGCCCTCTTTGAGTCCAGCTCTTCTTTCTGCGCCGCTCAGAATAGTCGTCAAGTAATTAATCGCCCAAACTAATGGATATTTACTTGGCGTGTAACTCTGATGTTTAATCCTAACGCTCCAGTTTTGACAGCAGTTGATAGATAACCTTATGGAAAGCCCAGACCGTTGCACATAGCTGGAGCTTGTAAGGAGAAGCAGCTGAAATCAGCCGGAGCTTCAGTGCGGAGCTGGGGCTTCAAGGAGCCAGAACTGTAGCAAGCGGGAGCTGGAACGAGGCGGGGTGTCCGCTGTCTGGAGCGTGCATTAGCCAGAGGCAAAAGTACCTGCAGCTGTAACGAGCAGGAGGCGCGATTAGCTGGAGCGTCTTTTCGCTGGGGCGTCTGTCGGCCGGACCGCGCTCCCAGCACGGCCGAAGAGCGGCCGGGCGCAGGCAGGGCTGTCCGCAGCAAGCAGCTCCGAGCAGCAGGGAGGCGAGTTGTCCTTCTGCCAGCGGGGAGCCCGGCCTCTTCCCTCGGGCATGCAATCCACGCCACGCTCCTCTCTCTGCGTGGAGTGTCTCTCCCGGTCCGTTCCCGCGGGCAGAAGCGAGGTGGGGGTCCCCCGGCTCACCTGGGGCAGCCCCCCCCGCGAGGGGACGCGCGCGAGGTGTCGTCATCCCCTCGGTACCGGGCAAAGGGGAGAGAAACCGGCCGGCGGGAGCTCCTGGGGTGCAGAGCCCTTCCGGCAGAATCCTCCCCTGCCTTTTCACCGTTGGCTGGGTGTGACAAGCAGGTTCATTTCTTTGTCTCCTCTTCTCCCAGTGTCACCTTCCGCGTCGCACGAAGAAAATCCTGCCTGGTTAATTCCGCTTGCTGCTCAGGTAATCGCACGTATCGGGCTGGGGGGGCGGAGAGAAACACTTGCGAGTTCGAGGGCACTACAGGTGCTCCACGTTAAACCCACAGGGAAGGCAAATTTGCTGCTAGTGCAGAAAAGACGATGGAAAAATTGCTGTTAACAGATCGCGCCCTGTTCCTGAACTGGTCCCTTGATGTGTTTTTGTTTCAGGGGAAAGAATGAAATTTCCTGTCTGGTAAATTCAGAGCTGCCTGTTAGCTTCTTCAGGGTCGAGTGTTTCTCTTCTCTCTGTTCATACTGATTTTTATGGGCAAGTTGGAAATAGCCTTTTACTTTTTTATGTATAACTGAATTTTTAGGAATATGTGGTGTCCCTGTAGTTCATTTTTGAGCACCTAGATGCCAGTAGAAATGTAATGAGTGAAACGTGATGGGAACTGGTACTTAAACTTGATTTTTATTTGGTTTTTTTTTTTTTTCCTTCCCCATTAAGAGTGTTGACGGCATGTTGTCCCGTGGGACAATCCCCATTCCGTTCAGCGGAGTCTTCAGTCTAGGACTTTTAAGTGAAAAAGTTTGTCCTTCCAAAAAGGGACTAGTCATTCCTAGGACCGAGGCATAGACTTGCAAGGAGAGTCGCTTAAGTACGTGATCGGAATGAAAGCCAACTTCCAGTTGACGTTGCTGCTGTTGGTCTTTGCTTTCATTGATTTCTCCACCGCTCCCTCGTGGTTGGGAGCTCTGAATTGTAATGTTTTTCAGTCTCTAACACATTTCCACCCACCCCCCCCCACCCCCCCAAAAAAAGGAGAGGCAGTGTCTAAAAGTTAATTAGTTTCCTCACAAATGCGTGAGTAAATAAAATGTGAGTTATGATGATTAAAACCATAGAAATGACACCAGTCTTGCAGATCTGGACTATTTCTGAACAGGCATTCATCACACGCAGAAGTCGTCAGGGTACGGATCACCTGCGCTTCGTGCTCTGACAAGACAAAATGCTGAGGCAGGGATGAGCTCTGAAAGAAGAAGGAAAAAAAAAAAAAAAAGAAGGATACAGGGTCACGGTTTTGTTTTGTTGTTGTTTGGTTTTAGAGAGTGCAATATTGACTGGTGCCAGCCTGCAGAGCTCTTCTGCTGCCTGACCTCTCCTTCTCTTTCATGGCTGTAATTGTCGTTTGGATAACTGTAGAAGAGCAATTAAGTTACTTGCCTCTGTGAATGTGCTGGTAATACCAGGAAGGCAAATGCTTGAACCAGTAGTGAATAACTGGGCGACGAGTAGAATTTCTGAAGGAAGAACAGCAGCAGCAACAGGAAGCAAATAGCAAGTGACCAAAAACTTGCGTGTGTCAAACGCATCAAAGCTTTCTTGCCGAATGTTGTTTGGCAATACGTTCCAAATGGCTTTTTTGGTAAACGTAAATTTTCAGGAAGTTCAGGGCTGCGTGTGGCAAAACGCGTCCCTCTGCTTACGCGTCCTGCTACGTAAATAGCATGGGTCAGCGGCAAGTCCGGCGGCAGGGCTGCTGTTCCCTACTCTCGACGTTGCCGTAGTAGTGTTGCGGTATTTAGACCTTCACGGACGGGCTGAGGAACGGAAGGAGAATGCCCGTTTTCTGTAAGGGCTCAGAATGCCGACCCTTTTCTCTGCCTGCCGCTCCCCTGTGCGTGAGATGAAGCTGTTTTGTTTTTCTCCCTTGTTCCTGGTCTAAATATTTCTGGAGCTGTTGCTGCTGTGGGTTTGCAATTGGTGTTACTGCGTTTTTGTCGCGTTCTGGCGATGGGTCGTTTCTGCTGTGGCGAAGCGTCGAGATACGGTTTTCGGTTTAAAGCGTCAGAAACTACGTTCACCGAAACCGGTAACTCGCGGCGTAGGGGAAACCGATCTGGCGCGTGCAGCTGTGCTCGCAGGGATGCTGGGTGGCTCCTCATCAAAACGGCAGGCTGTGTGCGTGGACATCCGTAGGGTTGCGCTCTGGGTCCGAGAGCGTTAGCGTATTTTTGCTGTTGGAAGATGGAATGGAGCGTGTGCCTGTTAAATCTCAGGGCGGTCAAAAGCTAGGAGGGACCCTGAGCGGGTTTGGTGGCACAACTGCGGTTTTAAAAGATCTTGCCCGTTCGGAGCAACGGCCTGGAAAAAATGATTCCTTTTTTGCAACGAGGCAGTTCACAAGGACAGATGTGTTGCTGTGCTCTTTAGCAAAAATACTCAACTTGGGACGTATAGGGTGATGAAGCCTCGGCTATACTAAGGCTTGAGAAAATGTAGGTAGGTCTCTATGTCTGTCACCTGCGTGTATCTAGGAAAGTGAGTTCTAGTGAAAGTAAAGTTGCCGATGAGTCAAAAAAAGAAAGGAAAAAAAAAAGGGCGCGGTTGTCTGAAAAATGCAAAAGCTCTAGTGGCCTGTGTCAACAACTGTACCGTAGATGACGCAAAAATACTTTTTCCTCCGCTCAGTCGTACTGTCTTCACAAACCTTCACAAAAAAAAAGGGCAGCTTTGGGTTCCTACCCAGCTTTGTGCTAATGTTTTTTTTTCTTCTCTCAGCTGGATGTCAGCTGGCACCGTTTCGCCGTGGTTGCCCTTTCTTCTGCCGTGACGGTACGAGACGGATGGAAAGATTCCGTAGTGGCCTGCAAGTACAAGGTACGCCTACGATGTGTGTCTGCATTTTTCCAAAGGTACTTGCGGTACGGACTTTAACGTTGAGAGTGTGCCAACTCTCCTTCTACTTTTTTTTACATGAAATATTTTAACAGAAATACTAAAAATAAGTTCTGTTCCGGAGCATGTTACACCTATACAAAGTTTACTTCCCGCAGTTTATTTTCTCTTCCTGAAAGCATAATCTTCTGTTGCTCTGTGCTTGCTAGTAAATGATACTGTGAAAATAATTTTGTCCTAAAAGAGGGAAGGAACTGTTCGTAAGAGTTCAGCTGTTCAGAAGAAACAGCCTTTGTTTTCATGATAAAAGCTTTATGCTTTTACAGTCAATGATTTTTTTTTAAATATCTTCTAGTAGTACTCAAAAACGTTACGGAGATAATTAGCATCTGTACTAAAAGCAATCAAGGTCAAAGAAGAGACGTGGACAAAACAGGACAAAACGGGCGTCGCATCTGTGTGTTTTCCAGGCTTTCCCAGGAAGCATTAGCAGCCTTGTAACTAGTGACAGTGAGTCCTGAGGTGTTTTTGATGAGTTACTGCTTCAGTAATGTATTTTTTCCTTGAACCTACAGTGCGTAATTTTGACTTCAGTTGGAAAGAGATTTTCCAAAATGGAAGTCTTTCTCTCTCAAAGAGATTTTGTTTTAGGAACTTCCCATCAGAGTGGATCTTCAGAGGTGATCGACTTGACAGTAGAAGTCATCAGTAACGAGACTTTTCACTCTCTTTTAAAAAAAGAGAAAAAAAAAAAAAAAAAGTCAATTTCCTTCCAAAGACCCAAGCACAGCCCATCTTCCTAAAGTTGGTGGCATCACTGGTCTTTGGTTTCTCAGTTGTAACAGTCGAGATAACATGAAAACGTGTTGCTCTGCCTGCTTCAGTACTGCCAAAAGCATTAGGAAACCCGCCAGTCCTTTTTGGTAGTCTGAGGTATTGCAGCCCTGGGGATTTTACAAATTGACTTGCATTGTTTAAACTAACTGCCAAATAGCTGTAGTATTTGATTTGTTAGGTGTATGTAAGCAGTTAGGTATTTTTCTCAACGTTTAAAAAGAGAGGCAACTGAATGTTATGGGTTTTTTTTCCTGATGTTTTGACGGAGTGCTCTGAAGTACTTTCTTTCTGTCTGGCTTTCAATGGTGCGTTTCCCTGGCAGTTCAGTAGCACCTCTCTTGGGCAGCTCAGCTGGCCAGGTGTCCCTCCGCGTTCTGTAACACGCACAAAAACCCCTAGTCCCATTATAACTGTGTACTTTGGAGAGAGATAATTTAATGGTATGTATTCAGAGCTGTGCAAGTTAAGGTAATGGGAAAGGAAAATGAAATACTTTTATAGTATAAGTATTTTTATTGGACGTATATAAACATGGGCACGCCTTTTTAGTGTAAAGTGAATGATTGAGATTTATTCTTTATTTTTCCTTTTGCTCTTTGGAGTTTTCCACTTCACTTTCAGCTTTATTCACCAAACGAGCAAGATGCAAAGCAGCAGCAGCAGCAGCGCAAGGGCTGTAGCTGTTGTGGTGGATCCGTAAGCGTAGATTCTGATTGCGTACGACCTCGTCCCGCAGCCTCCCAGGGTTATCTCCCTGCAGCGGTGCTGTAAGGAAGGGAGGAGACGTTTTCCAACACCGGCAAGAGTGTTTACTTGTATGCTAAGAAGGTGTTCAAAATGGTATCGATTAGCCTAAATGCTGATTTTAAGTGTTCAAATCGCTCTTAACTTTTAAAGGAGGTGGTGTATTTCGAGCTGACCTGTTTACCTGGAATCCTCCCTTAGCTCAGCGACTCTTCTTGTGCGCCCCCAGCCTCTGCTGGCAGGGCGGTATGAGGAGATGGAAGGTCCCTGACTTAGTATAAACACTGCTTAGCAACAACTACAGCATCGGGGTGTTGTCAACGTTATTCTCACCCTAAATCCAAAATGGCCCTGTACCAGCTACTCGGAAGAAAATGAACTTTATTCCAGCTGAAACCAGGACAACCCCAAACCCCCTGATTCTGGGTCTGCAACGGGGAAAAAACAAACGACTTTGGGACTCCTGGGAAAGCCAAATCCGCCTGGATTGGTGCCGCTGCAAAGCAAAAAACCCACCCCATTTTCATGCACAAACCCACAACCGAAAGATCACCCCTTTTTATGTTGTGGAAAAGCACTGAAACACACCCCAAACTGAGTATTTTGAAAAAGCAAAAAACTCCCCAGTTTGGGGAAGACTGGGGGTGAAGCACAAGCAGTTTGAGGGGCGTTGCTGGGGGTCCTCCCAGTGTGGATGATCTGGTGTGGATGCTCTGTTGCGGGTTATCCCAGGTGAGTTACCTGCTGTGGATCATCCTGGGTGGGCTCCCTGGGGTAGGTCATCTCCCCCCCGTGTCCCCCCATGCACCTCTGTACCCTCACCTACCCTCTCCCCGGCGTGTGTTTCTCCCCCATATATGCCCCCTGCTGCTCCAGCCCGCCCCCTTCACCCATTCGAGTTTTTAACCCACGCGAGTTGTTTCCCCCCGCATCCCCTGCTCTTCTATCTCCTGTCCCATCCCCCCCGTCGTCCCCCCCGCTTCCTTTCCCTCCTCCATATTCCACCCCCCGCTCCCCATCATCCGTCAGGCTCCAGACCCCTGGCATGCTGCCTGCACCCCATTCTCTGTCATTTTTTTTTCTTCTTTTCCTTACAAGTTGTTGTTGTTGTTGTTGTTGTTTCTTTTAAATGATTAGACTGTTTTCGTTTCAAGCCACGAGTTTTCTCACTTTCGCCCTTCCGATTGTCTCCCCGTCCCACTGGGGGCGGGGGAGCGAGCGAGCGGTCGCGTGGGGCTTTCTTGCTGGCTGGCGTTAAACCACGACACGAGGTGAGTTGCAAGCCCTGCCTGGCTAATGCTGGAGGCTCTCTATGTTCGTCCTGCCATCTTGACGGGCCGTCCTTGTTCTTCATTGCCGCTTTATAGCGAGCGCCTCTCGCTCTGTAAGCGGCATTACTGGGGCCGTGCAGGTACTGCCTGTTGCAGGCAGCAAAGGGCAATTGTGTCGCTTGCCGGCGGGAGCGGCAAGGAGTGCGGAGCCACGCTCCTGTAGGGAGCAAAGATGGAACCTCGAGGGCTCTACGGTCGTCTGCTGAGGACTACTAATATCCCGACAGGCCTCTTTGCTATCCCTGCTTCACGGCTGATTCCTTTGCACGCCGGAGGGCGGGGCGGTAAGTAACACCGTGCAGCGTCTCTTCGATAAGAGACGAGCCCCGCACAAGAAGCCTTGCGTGCGTGTAGGATTGGGAGAGCAGAGTTCTGATGGCTCAGAGGTGAGGAAAGGTGCGCCCACCCCAACCGAGCCCCAGGGTCGCCAGGGTATCGCTGGCTTGCAGGTGGGCCGCTGGCATCTGGTGCGCTGGGACGCGGCGTTTCCTGCTGGACAGAGCTGCCCCTCTGGCACAGAGCAGCTTTGGGTCTCTTGTGGCCTGCCTTCAGGCTGTCACCGGAACCAGGCGTTATTTTTTTTTTTTTAAATCTCTCGCCAGCATCTGTTGGCTGGCTGCTGTCGCTCCCGCAACCCTGATGCCACATTCAGAGGGGATACAGCAGTCCTTGGGGCTTGCTCCAGGGGACACCCCCCCCCCCTTCCCCCCCCCCCCCATTTGCAGGTTCCCTGTGCTGCTTCTCCTCTGTAGATAACGGGGTGGGGAGGGCAGGGGCAGAAGCGACCACCCGAATGGTCTGTTCTTTGCACTTGACTGCTGTAAACGCTCCAGCCACTCGGGTGCTCTTTGGAACGGAGACGATGAAGATGACTGCCCGGGCTGCGAGTGGGGAAAGGGCAGGGCAACGTAATCCCTGTGCCCCCAGTAAGTAGTTGCCGCCTGTGTCTGGTCTCTACTGGTCTGAGCTGTCAGTCGTCCCTCGTGCAGCTGATGCTCCGAAGAGGATCGTTACGGGGATGCGGCTGCTGCTGCCCGGTGACCGAAGGTGGGAAGTGGCGTTGGGGAGGGGCGCATGCGCGGTGGAGTGCGTCGGTGGGGGGGTGGGGTCCAGCTGTTGCCGGGCAGCAGAGGCGCTTTACGGCTGCTCGGCAAGCGCGCATGCGTGGTTCGACTTTTACGGCGCTGGCCCCTGTTGCCTGGCAACCGAGGCGCGACACGACGCCTCGGCTATCGCGCATGCGCGGCGGCGCGTTTACGGCCTGCTCCTGTTGCCTAGCAGCCGAAACGCGTTACGGCAGCTCGGCAAGGGCGCATGCGCGCTGCGGTTTTTACGGCGCTCGCCGCTGTTGCCTGGCAACCAAAACGCGACATGGCGCCTCGGCAACCGCGCATGCGCGGCGGCGCGGTTGACGGCGCTCCTGCTGTTGCCTGGCAACCGAAACGCGGTACAGCAGCGCGGAGCCGCGCACGCGCGGTGGCGGCGCGTTTCGCCAGCGCTCTCTTCCGCCACCTGTTGAACAGACTTCGGTACTGCAGCTGGGGTGCCGCCCATGCGCGCTGGCGCGTTGTGCCAAGCGCTCGCCGCTGCCACCCCGCGACCAATGTTCGGTACTGCAGCTCGGAGGCTGCGAGTGCGCGCGGCTGCCGCGGTCCTGCACGTGCCGTCCGACGGTAACGGTAATGCGGCACCGGCGGGAGGTGCCGCCGCGCTCGTTGCTTCCTCCCGGTAAGGAAACGCCGCCGGCAAGGAAAGCTCGCACGGGCTGTCTCTGCCCGGCCTCCCTCTCCTCGCGGCGCGGGAGCACAAAGGGACAGGCGGGGCGCTTACCGGCTGCGGGCAGGAGCTGCTGCGGCTGAAGCTGGAGAGGCCAGAGAAAGGTAGAGAAGAAGAAATGGAAGGCTGGCCGGCCGGCAGCTGCCTCCCGCTGCAGGCAAGAGAGAGCCTGCCTCTCCGCGTGTGGAAGGATCCCTCTTCGTAGTCCGCAGCAGGTCAGACCGCCGAGGTGCACCGCAGGGTCCGGATGCGGCACCGACGGTGCGGTACGGCCACGTAGTGTGCGAGCGAGCGAGGCTCCGTGCCTAGGAGGCCTCGTCTCGCAAGACCTATGAGACGCGTGTTCTCCTAGGGGGAGGACGGCCGTGCCGCCGGAGTTACAGAAGAGGAGGGGAGCGGGAGAGGAGCAGAAAGAAGCGTCTCAACTGGCAAATTCTCCTGGCAGTGCCAAGAGCTGTGGTGAGCCCCGGGCCCTCGGGGCCCTGTCTCCCCTCTTCCGCGTTCTGGTCCCTCCCTGCCCCTTCCCCTGGTCCCCTCTCTTTCCCACACCGCTGCCTTTTTTTTTTTTTTTTTTTCCTTTCCTCCCTTGTACCCCTGATACTGAAAAGCCAGTCGAAGAAACTCCCTAAGACTCGTTTTGGAGTTTTAGAAAGCAGGCATTCTTCATTGCAGCGCTGGCTGCACGGGGGATAGTTCCACCTAGCGTGCATGCCACAGCTTTAGCACAAACAGGTTATACAGAATAACTAATTGCATGTTAATCAGATTAGTATACATATACATAAAAACGACGGCAACCGATTATCATAGTACTGCCTACGTCCGATCACGTGCAATGAAGGATCCATTTGAGACGAAGGGCTGCTTTTGCAACCACCGACCCATCTGAAGTTCTTGCTGGCTGTCCTCGAAGTCTTTATTCTTGTCCTTGTTCTTTGATCTTGAAGCTTAACGCAGGTTCAATCACACGTGGTCAGTTTCAGCATTGTTCTCATCCAGCGTACAGGAACATCTAGTCATAAGAGCAAAGAACTGCAAAACTTAGGAGTACCTACCTCTGCTAGTCGATTGCTTGGCTATACTTTTGTCTATTGTTTCAATCGTAGTGTTAGTGTAAGATTTCTAATAATTATTTACCAAGTCTCACTTTTGCAGTCACCTAGCAGCAAACCAGTTTCCACAGCTGGTACAAAATATTAAAACCATCCCAATATTTAGACGTGCCATACAGAATGTATGGAAATAGGCTATCAGAGGTGTCCGAGGGGCAGAGGGAGCGCCGGGGGGCGCCCCGAGCCCCAGAGCAGACTCGCTGGCAGGACTCGATAGGCACGCGACTGACTGAATAAACGCTGGCCGCCCGTCCCCTTTGCCCTCCGGGCTGCGTTTGCGCTCCCTTTGCACGAGTGGAGGGGCCGTGAGGGAGCCCAGGGGAGGAGGAGGTGAGGCGCTGGGGGGGTCGGGCCGTGTCCCCCCTGTTCCTGCTGGGCTCCAGCTGTTGCAAATATTCCGGTAAAGAAATCAAAATTTAATCACATAGAAGAGTTAGGTTTGATTAAGAAGTAAAATTGTGAAGCATAACGTATAGGATCGTTAAGTTTGAAACGTAGCCATAGAAACTTTAGGAGGAGCTGTGTTACGCGTGACTCTAGGAACCTTAGTATTGTTAAAGTTTGAAAGAGCTAACCCTAGAAACCTCACCAGGAAGTTACTGGTTCTCCTACCTTCTGTTTCAGGAAACTAAGGAAACCGTCGGGGACGCCAGTTTGCTGCTTGGAAACCCCCTTACCCTTCCCATCTCCATTTGAGGATCGAAGATGCCAGTCAGCAGAGCTAAGTGTAACTGACCAATGATTGTTTTTAAATAAGAATATTGATAAGGTTATATAATCAAAGGACCGATCATTATAAAGGTTAAATTTAAGAACGAGCATAGTATGCATTTTTACGGAAGGAGCTTAGGTAACAATGACCTGACAGGAAAAGTCTGTAAAAACTGATGGATTTTGATACTAAGCGGGACACGCCTTTGGAGGAGCGATCCCCCGTGTCCCCAGCGCTGCGATAAACAAAGTGCCCGCTGCTTAACTTCAGGTTGGTGTTAAGGAGTTTTATTCCGGATTTCGGGAACGGTTTTGGCGACCCAGATGGGACCTTGCGAGTGAGACTGGACGAGATCGAGTGTCGATCGAACTCCGGCCGGCACCGAGGTATTCTCGGGGAGAACCGTCACCCTCGACTCGCAAAGCTCCTCGCAGCGTTCCCTGGAAAAAAAGGTAAGGCGCCGCTGCTTTGGAATTTGTTTGGAAAGCCTGCCCGTGAGGCGCGGCGAAAGCTTCGCAGGGTTGGGGCTTGGAGGGTACCCGTCTGCAGTGGAAGCCTAGGCGTCTGCCCGTAAGTCATAAGCGAAAGCTATTGCTGGGTTGGACTTTGTGTATTATTTGGGACAACTGTCATTTGCATTTGTTTGGTATTTGGTATTTGAATGTATAGAAGTATAAAGGCATCAGCAAAATTGTTTAAGAATAAGAGTGCAGGAAATGGAACCGCTGATGAAAAGTTACCAAAACCATCACCGTTGGGACGTTTATTGGCACATTGGGGTGAATTGCAGGAAAAATGGTAAACAAACAGAACTTTGAGTTACAATACTATATTGCAATTACTGTTGTTTTGTAGGAGAGAGAGAGTAAATGGAATAAAGTGCCATAGGTAGATTTGTTCTTTTTAAGTGAACGTATCTGACGGGGACCGGAGGGGAGTCTCCCAGCAGAACCTCTGGTTACAGCTAAACCGGGAGAACAGAAAATGGAATTTGAATTGACACTAGAGTCACCTTTTCAGTTTTAAATACCTTAGAGGGAGAGTTAAGTTTTGAAGAAATTGGTGGTGTCGGTGCAACAAGTGAACGAGAAACTAGACCCTTCTTTAAATCTTTAACAATGAAATTAGGAAAGCAATGGGTCACTCAGCAGTTTTTGTATGTGCCAGATTCTCCTAAAACCCTGTTAAGGAGAGATCTATTTGAGAACTTAGAGGCAGAAGTTAAATTAAAAAATGGAGAGATTAAAACTTCAATTCCAGAAACTAAACGTATCGAAGCAGTGGCTTTGTTGTTAACAGGATGGTTACCGAAAGCAGAAGATTATACCAGTCAAAGTCTAATGCTGTAATTCCAATCGTCTGGACTGGGAAGTTCCTGGTAAATCCAAAAAGCAGAACCTGTGAGAGTTGATTTAAAGCCAGGATGGAATCCGGTAAGAATTAAACAATACCCCCTAAGACCGGAAAGTCGGAAAGGGTTAGCAATGGTAATACAAACATTTTTAAGATACAAATTGTTAATAGAATGCGAATCCAGATATAACACCCCGATCTTGCCTGTTAAAAGGCTAATGAAAAAGATGGTAGATTAGTTCAAGACCTCCTCAGAGCAATAAATCAAATAGTACAAGATATTCATCCGGTAGTAGCAAATCCTTATACTTTGTTAGCAACCCTAACGGAGAAACAAGAATGGTTCACAGTGTTAGACCGAAAAGATGCCTTTTTCCGTATTCCCTTGGATGCCAGTAGTCAAGAGGTTTTTGCTTTGGAATGGGAAAATCCTGAGACTGGGAGAAAAACACAATATACGCGGACAGTCTTGCCTCAAGGCTTTAAGAATAGTCTTACCATTTTTGGAAATCAATTGGCACGAGAATTAGAGATTTGGAAGAAAGAAAATAATCAAGAAATCTTGCTGAAATATATGGGTGATCTGTTAATTGTAGCTGAGACGGAAGAACAATGCACAAAGCTAACTATTAACTTTTTGAACTTTTGGGGAATCGGTGGATATCGAGCGTCAAAAGAAAAAAACCCAAATAACCCAGAAAGAAGAAACTTATTTAAATGAGTTTTAAAATCCTAAAAGGACAGAGACAATTGGGAACTGAGAGAAAAGAGGCAATTTGTCGTCTCCCCGAACCTAAGACGAAAAAAATTAATGACGAGCGTTGCCGGGAATGGTCGAGTGGTGTCACCTGTAGATTATAAATTGTGGCTTGCTGGCCCGACCTTTATAGGAGCAGCTCAAAACCTCAAACGATGGATTGGACCGATGCCGAGAAAGCTACTTTCCAAGAACTGAAACAGGCTGTAAGAGGGGTGCCAGCCCTAGGCCTGCCAGATCTCACAAAGAAGACACTTGAACTTTTTGCTCGTGAAAGAAGAGGTATAGCTCTGGGTATCCTGGCCCAATACGTAGGGCCAAGTGGGCGAGCTGTGGCCTACTTCTCGAAGCGATTAGGTAATGTGAGTCTGGGATGCTCTGGTCGTCCGAGAGCCGTCGCTGCAACTGTGCTACTGATCCAGGAAGCTCGTAAGTTCACCTGAGGACAAAGGATTAGAGGACAAAGGATTACTGTACGTTTCCCATATGATAACTGTTGTGCTAAAACAGAGAGGGGGGCATTGGGTATCCCCTAGCAGGATGCTGAAATACCAAGTGGTGTGGCTGGAACAAGATGATGTTTACCTAAACGCTACTACCACCGTTAACCCTGTTGCGTTTTCAACAACCGATCAAGTTAAAGGAGGAGAACTGGAACGTGACTGCTTGCAGACAATCGAAAGAGTTTACTCCAGCTGACTGGATCTCTGAGATGTGCCGCTAGAAGAAACAGATTGGGAACTGTATGCCGACGGAAGCGGTTCCATCTGTGAAGGAAAACGTTTATCAAGATAGACAATAACTACTGAGGAGGTAATTGTGTTGCCAACTTTGCCTTCGACGATATCTGCCCAAAAGGCTGAATTGATAGCTCTCATTCGAGCTCTGGAACTAAGTCAAGGAAAGCGAGTCAACACTTTTGGACAGACTCAAAGTATGCTTTTGGAGTAGTACGTGCGCATGGAGCGATACGGAGAGAAAGAGGACCGTTGCCCGCGCAAGGAACCACCATTCAGCACGCAGAACAAATACTGAAATTGTTAGAAACCATTCAAAAACCAACAGCAGTCACGATAATGCACTGTAAAGCACATCAGTTAGGTAAGACCGGTCCGAACGCAGGTAACCGACTGGCCGATAAAGCTGCTAAAGAGGCTGCGGAAAAAGGCATCCTAGCACTAGTTCCAGAGAAAAGTATAAAATTGCCTAAAGAAACTCCAAATTATAACGAAAAAGATGAAGAATTAATTATTAGATTGCAGGCTAACAAAATGAAACAGGATAGGCTGTAACACCGACAGGTCAAATAATAGTCCCACCCACAATAATAAGAGAAATTGCCCGAGCTGAACATCACAAAGTATATCGGGGAACAGAAAGTGAAATACGACAAAGATTGTTTAAACAATTAGAAGCGGATGTGAAACTTATATATAAAAATGTCCCCGAATCAGTAATAAGATCATCTTTGGGATTATGAAATAAGGAAATTTTTTAGGAGAATATTAGCAAATTGACTTTATAGAATTGCCTTGAAAAGAAGGATCTATCCTAGTTTTAGTTGATATCTTTACTGGGTGGCCCGAGGCTTTCCCTTGTCGCACCGAGAAAGCAAGGGAAGTAGTCAAAGTCTTGCTCAAAGAGATAATACCAAAATGTGGGGTGCCTGTAAGAATGTCATCTGACAATGGCCCTCATTTTATAGCAAAGATTAGGAGACAAGCTGAGCAAAGTATTATCTATAGATTGAGACTATCACACCCCATACAGACCACAAGCGGGGGGGGGGGGGGGGGGGGGGGAGAGAGGGAGGGGGGGAGAGAGAGAGAGAGAGAATGAACTATACCCTTAAGCAACAGTCGAGTAAAATTTGTCAGGAAACCTCACTCCTCACGTGGGTTAAAGCATTACCCATGGCTCTATTAAGAACCAGAGTATAGCCAGAAGAGAAAGAAAATTTAAGTCATTATGAAATGTTTTATGAAAGACCATATCAAGAGTCCTATGTTCTGAGTATCTTGAGTGCCTTTGGAGATAGGTTTTTAAAAGGTGTTACGATTTCTTTAAGCAATTCTTTTCAAGAACTTTGTCAGTATGTCTCCACAGCTGGACCCTTAGAATTGGACGTAGCAGCGCATCCCTTCCGACCAGGAGATTGAATGTATGTAAAATCACTGAGAAGTGGAAAGGACCGTATCGAGTCATTTTAACAACCCTTAGAGCGGTAAAGGTCTGGGAGAAGAACCTTGGCTTCATTATTCAAGAATAAAGAAAGCACCAACAAGAAATTGGAAGTCTAAAGAAACTGGCCCTTTAAAACTGAAAATCTATAAGTAAGTTTCACATTATCTGTTTGGGAAAACAGCTGTGTAAAGTTTATACTATTGGGGTTGCTATTAGGAATATTGTCGAGGGCAATAATCTTTTTGTGTGTTTAGAGGGTGTATGTATTTTTTTTCGAGGGGTTCCAAACATGAGATAAACAAAATGAAACAATTATTGTTTGAGCTGTGTTAATCTTGATATTAACCGTTTTTGTAATTTGGTTTAAAAAACCAAAAATCTAGTTTTGTAACTGATTCAAAGTTTTGTAAAGACACAAAATTGAACCTCAGTAACAGCCTGCCTTCCGATTCCAAAGTCAGATGAAAATCTAGTTCCGTGGAGAATACTGACATTGAATTTAACCAAAACTTGAGAAAAGATGCAGAACAATGAGAATCATTTTAGCAAATTAAATGGGATGGATTTAAAAGGCAATTATTTTTTTTAAATTTGAAAGAAGGAATTAGAGCGTTGTGAATTATAACATTACCAAACCATCCACCTCATGGACAAAAGAATTAATTTACTCGCCCTTCGGGAGAAACTTGTACAGGCAGCCCTTGGGGCTGTCAGTTGCCAAAACCGTAGCGACAAGTGCAGGAAGGAACTTGGGATCGTATTTAAAATATAAAACGATGTTTAGAATTTCCTGGAGTTCCAGGATCCTTGTCAGAGCCACCCAGAGTCGGGACCGTCTATGGAAATTTAGACTGGTTTAGACAACCAGAGAAAAATCACACATCCTAAACAGAGCTGAATGAAGGTTTATACTTGCAGCTCCTCTGACCCCAAACTCCAACGACTTTCTCTAGTAGCTAAAGCTCTCAGATGGGGATGTGTTTGTAGAAAGTATAATAATATTTTACATGATCTTTGGTCGCCTCTTAATAACGGAAAACATTTAGCTTGGAGTTGACTGTATTAAAGGACAGGTGAAAAGTTCAGGGTTAACTGTTTGGGTGACTAGTGATGATATATGATCCACTCACCTTTTCATGAAGGAGAAAGGCAAATCGTGGACTTCAGCCTTAATAACTCTCTCCTCTCTCTGGAAGAAATCTCCCTTGTGGCCTCGCTGGTGGACCCGGGTAAATGGAAAAGATGATACCTGGCAATCGCCAAGTCTTAGAACTAAAATAAGATGGGTATTCAAATCTGTATTTTGACCCCAGTTAACACCCCTTCCAAATGAGATGACTCTTGCCACCTTTCATTCAATCGAGGAAGTGCCTGCTGCTTAACTTCCCATGGGTGTTGAGAAGTTTTGTTCCGGGTTTCGGTCCCCCAGCTGCGGGCCGGGGCTGGAGGAGCCGCAGGTGCGGGCAGTGAGGCTGCTGGGGCCGTCCCCTCCCTGGAAAGGGGGGGCTGCCGGGGGAGGGGCCGGGGCGGGGCCGGTGGGAGCCGAGGCAGGAGCGGAGCGGAGCGGTGGCCGGGCTGCGGCTGCCCCTCGGGAGAAGGTGAGCGGGGCCGGGCGCCCCTCGGACGGCGAACGTCGGAGGCGGGGGTGGCCCGGGGGAGGTGGGGGCCGCCGGTGCAGAGGCCGGGGGGGAGCCCTGGGGGCTCACAGGGGGCTGGGACCACGTGCGCGCGGGGGGGGGGGGGGTGGGCTCACAGGGCGGCTGGGAGCAAGTGCGCGCGGGGGGGGGGCTCACAGGGGGGCTGGGAGCAAGTGCGCGCGGGGGGGGGGGGCGCGGGGCGGCTGGGACCACGTGCGCGCGGGGGGGGGGGGGGTGCGCTCACAGGGCGGCTGGGAGCAAGTGCGCGCGGGGGGGGGGCTCACAGGGGGGCTGGGAGCAAGTGCGCGCGAGGGGGGGGGGGGCGCAGGGCGGCTGGGACCACGTGCGCGCGCGGGGGGGGGTGCTCACCGGGCCCCGTGGCGGGGCTGCGCAGCCGGCCGGCGGGTTCCGGGGAAAGCCCCGAGGAGGACGGCGGGGTCTGTGTGGGACGCACGGAGCGGCGGCGGCGGCCGCTGCCCGGAGCCGGAGCCGGGCGGGGGGGTGCCGCGCCGCGCCGTGCCGGAGCCGGGCGGCGAAAGCGCGCCGGAGCTGCCCGGAGCGGCGCTGGGGGCTCGGCGGGAACTGCGGCTGCGCCGGCGTGGGGGTGGGCGGAAACGGAAGCGGCTTCCCCTCGGGGTCAGGCAGCAGGGCGGGCTGCCTCCCGGGGCATGCCGGGAGCTGTAGTTTTCGCGGACTCGGCGGCCGGGCGGCAGCGTGGCTCTCGGGCGCGGCGTAGTCCTTGCTGCCGCCGCGGCCCCCGGAGTCCGACCAGGTCAGACGCAGGAGCGTTGCCGGTTTCGTGTGGTTTTCCGCGGGCTTCCCGCTGCACCCGCTCCCCGACCAGCCGTGCGGACGCGCGACCCGGGCGCATGTGCCGTCCTGCGCGTGGGGCAGCCCGGCGTTCGCTCGTCGGCTCCGGCCCCTCCGGCGCATGCGCGGTGTCCGGGTGCAGCGTGGTGGCGCGCAGGGCGCGGGTCTGGGCGGCAGCGGGCGAGCGCCGGGACCGCGGGTGAGGCGAGCGATCCCCTCCGGCGGGGGCAGGGGCGGGGGCGGGGGCGGGGGGGTGCCTCCTGCCCGCTGGCCGCCGGGCGCTGGCGGGACGGGAAGCTGCGAAGCGGCCGCCGCGGCAGGCTCCCGGTCCGCCGGAGGCGAGCCGGGCCAGGGCAGCGCCAGGCAGTTCCCCGAGAGCCGATAGAAGGGAAGAGGGGACGGAGGCGGGCACCCCCCAGGCGCGGCCAGCGGGCGCCTCCCCGAGTCGCCGGAGCTCCCCCGGTGCCTTCCCCCGGCCCCGCTCGGCCCGTGCGGCTGCCCCCAGCTCCAGCCCCTCCCCTGAAGCCTGTGCTGTAGCCGCAGGCAGCCCCCGAGCCCTGTCGTGAGGGCAGCAAGCTGGCCCTCCCATGTTCTCGAGTCTCCCTGAACGTGGGTGCCGTTAGCAGCGGCGCGGGGAACGAGCGGCGTCTGCGGAAGCCCCTGCGGAAGGAGGGGCTCTGGCCAGGGTCGAGCTACAGTAATAACGGTCACTGCTGCCTCTTTCCCTCTCCCAGAGGCCACGCTGTGAGTGCGGTTGTCTGTTCGTCCCCGGGGATGCCGTTGACTGCAGCAGCCTCAGGCTCGCGTGGGCTGTCTCTGCCTGGCCTCCCTCTCCTCGTGGCGCGGGAGCACAGAGGGACAGGCGGAGCGCTTGCTGGCTGTGGACGGGAGCTGCTGAAGCTGGAGAGGCCACAGAAAAGTAAAGAAGAAGAAACGGAAGGCCATCTGGCTGGCAGCTGCCTCCCGCTGCAGGCAAGAGAGAGCCTGCCTCTCTGGGTGTGGGAGGATCCCTCCTCGTAGTCCGCAGCAGGTCAGGCTGCCAGGGTCTGTATGCATGACCAGCAGCGCGGTACGGCCACGTAGTGAGCGAGCGAGCGAGGCTATGTGTCTAGGTGGCCTCATCTCGTAAGAGCCGCGAGACGCTCGCGTGTTCCGTTATGTGGAGGAGAGCCAAGCGACTGGAGTTACAGAAGAGGAAGGGAGGAGAGAAGGAGAAAGAAGCGTCTGCACTGGCAAGGTCTCCTGGCAGCTCCAAGAGCGAGAGCTGTGGTGAGTCCTGGGCCTCCGGGGCCCTGTCGCTCCTCTTGTGCCTCCCGGTCCCTCCCTCCCTCCCCCTCTCCTGACCCCCTCGCTTTCTCTTGCTGCTGTGACTTTTTTTGTTTGTTTGTTTGTTTTTTATTATTTTTAT
Source organism: Buteo buteo (assembly GCF_964188355.1). Lineage (NCBI taxonomy): Eukaryota > Metazoa > Chordata > Aves > Accipitriformes > Accipitridae > Buteo > Buteo buteo. The sequence continues at coordinate 58,853 of NW_027439423.1, forward strand.
TTTGCTTCCCTGTACCTCTCCTCTTCTGTCTATTCTCTTGTCCTGCTCCCTCTTCCCCCCACCCTTTCCTTCGCCTGCCCCCCTTTCTTTTTCTCTCTGCGTTCTTGTCCTGCTCCCTCTCCCTCTCCCCGCCCCCCCCCCCCCGCCCCGTCTTTGTCCTGCAGCCAGTCGCTGTTTTTTCCTTTTCCATCTCCTTGTCCTGATCTGCATCCGCCTCTTTCCCCGCCTCCCAATTTCTCTGGCCTGTTCCCCTAGTGTTCTTTTCCTCTCCGTACCTGTACGTGTCGCTCTGTGTCCCTGCCTTCCTATCTCTCTTCTTCCTACTTTCTGTTTCTGTCTCTATCCCTTTGTCTTGCTCGCCGTTGCTGTTTATTTTTGTCATTCTGGATCTCGCTGTCCCCGTCCTCCTTCCTGTTCATCTCTTACTCTCTGTGACCCTTTGTGCTGCTTCCTGCCCCTTTTTTAATTCACCCTCCCTCTCTCTGCAGGGCTCCTGATACCTCTCTTTCTAAATTTCCCAACCCCCTGTGCTTCTCACGCGCACGCTCTCTCTCTCTCGTTGTCATTGTTCTTGTCTGTCGCGCTGTCTTGCTTCCTGTCCCGTCGTTTCTCGCTGTATCCCTTTGTCCCGCTCCCTGCTCGTATTCGTATTCCTCTCTGTCCTGAGGACCGTCCCAGTTTTTGATCTCCGTCCTGCCGCTGTCCTGATTTTTCCTTCTCTGCCATGTTCCCTGTCCCTCTTTCTGTCTCTTTTTCTCTGTCCCTGCTGCTTATTTCTCCACCTCTGTCCAGACCCCTGTCCCTTCCCCCCCCCGCCCTGTTTGCTGTCCCTCTGCCTTGCTTTCTTTCGCTACCTTTTCTGTCTGTCTTTCTCTGCCCCGTTCCCTCTCCCGCCCTTTCTAACTGTGTCCCCCTGTCCAGCTAGCTGTCGCTTCTTTCTTTTTTCTGTTCCTCAGTATTTTTTTCTTTTTCCGTATCTCTCTCCCACTGCCCATCGCAGTTGGTTTTTTCCCCTCCGATGCTGGCCTGCTCTTTGTCCCTTTTGTCTGTCTCCTCTCTGTCCTTCTGTCATGCTCCCTGTGTCTATTGAATCCCTTCATCTCTGTCCTGCAGCCCGTTGCTATTTTTTTTTTCCTCTTCCGTCCCTTTGTCCTGCTCCCCATCCTTGTCTCTCTTTCCCTTGGTTCTGCCTCCCGTCCTTTTTTCCTTTCTTGCTCCATCTCTCTGTCCTGCTCCCTATCCCTCCCGCGCTCTCTCTGTTTCTGTGTCCTTCTCCTTGCCTTTCCCCACGGTCTCTGTCTTGTTCCCTCTTTGGTTTTCTTGTTTTCCGGGTGGCTTGGCCCGGCTACCCGCGGGGGTGCTTCGGCTGGGGGGTTTGGGGTGGGGGCCTGGCCGTGCCGCTGGTGGCGGGGAAATAAAGCCTGAAACGGCAATCGTGAAGCGACGCCCTGCCTGTGCTGGGGCTGCCCCGCAGAGGCGTGGGGCCGGGCCCTCCGCAGGTCCCGAGCACTCCCCGAAACTACGTGTGGGGCCCCGGGGGTGCAGGGCTGTGGGGTGGCTACGCTCGGCGTCGCCCGTGGGCACTGCAGGGTCAGAAATGGAGAACAAGTTTTCCGTTCCTGGGGCTTGACAACAGGCTCGCGTGGCTGATTTGGGGGCTCGGAAACAGACCGAGCTGCGCAGCTTTGGGCCCAGAAACAGAGGTCCGGCCCTGCGTGTTTGGGCCTTGAGAACAGGCTCAGCGGCCGGGTTTTTTGGCTCCCAAATGGGCCCCGAGTCAGCTGGTGTGGGGGCCAAAAGCGGGAGCCGGCTTGGCTGGTTTTGCAGGCGGGTGGGAGGGTGTTGGGGGCTGCGGGGGGAAGCGGGGGGCAGGCAGGGTGCGTGGTCCCTCCCCGGAGATGGGGGTCTGGTTGTGTCGGACGCCGAAGTTCGGGAGGCCGGCACGCAGCAGGCCGAACTCAACATCTGTGATGGTCTGCGGGGGGGAAAGGTGCTTTTCAGACTCCACGTGCCCTCTTTGAGTCCAGCTCTTCTTTCTGCGCCGCTCAGAATAGTCGTCAAGTAATTAATCGCCCAAACTAATGGATATTTACTTGGCGTGTAACTCTGATGTTTAATCCTAACGCTCCAGTTTTGACAGCAGTTGATAGATAACCTTATGGAAAGCCCAGACCGTTGCACATAGCTGGAGCTTGTAAGGAGAAGCAGCTGAAATCAGCCGGAGCTTCAGTGCGGAGCTGGGGCTTCAAGGAGCCAGAACTGTAGCAAGCGGGAGCTGGAACGAGGCGGGGTGTCCGCTGTCTGGAGCGTGCATTAGCCAGAGGCAAAAGTACCTGCAGCTGTAACGAGCAGGAGGCGCGATTAGCTGGAGCGTCTTTTCGCTGGGGCGTCTGTCGGCCGGACCGCGCTCCCAGCACGGCCGAAGAGCGGCCGGGCGCAGGCAGGGCTGTCCGCAGCAAGCAGCTCCGAGCAGCAGGGAGGCGAGTTGTCCTTCTGCCAGCGGGGAGCCCGGCCTCTTCCCTCGGGCATGCAATCCACGCCACGCTCCTCTCTCTGCGTGGAGTGTCTCTCCCGGTCCGTTCCCGCGGGCAGAAGCGAGGTGGGGGTCCCCCGGCTCACCTGGGGCAGCCCCCCCCGCGAGGGGACGCGCGCGAGGTGTCGTCATCCCCTCGGTACCGGGCAAAGGGGAGAGAAACCGGCCGGCGGGAGCTCCTGGGGTGCAGAGCCCTTCCGGCAGAATCCTCCCCTGCCTTTTCACCGTTGGCTGGGTGTGACAAGCAGGTTCATTTCTTTGTCTCCTCTTCTCCCAGTGTCACCTTCCGCGTCGCACGAAGAAAATCCTGCCTGGTTAATTCCGCTTGCTGCTCAGGTAATCGCACGTATCGGGCTGGGGGGGCGGAGAGAAACACTTGCGAGTTCGAGGGCACTACAGGTGCTCCACGTTAAACCCACAGGGAAGGCAAATTTGCTGCTAGTGCAGAAAAGACGATGGAAAAATTGCTGTTAACAGATCGCGCCCTGTTCCTGAACTGGTCCCTTGATGTGTTTTTGTTTCAGGGGAAAGAATGAAATTTCCTGTCTGGTAAATTCAGAGCTGCCTGTTAGCTTCTTCAGGGTCGAGTGTTTCTCTTCTCTCTGTTCATACTGATTTTTATGGGCAAGTTGGAAATAGCCTTTTACTTTTTTATGTATAACTGAATTTTTAGGAATATGTGGTGTCCCTGTAGTTCATTTTTGAGCACCTAGATGCCAGTAGAAATGTAATGAGTGAAACGTGATGGGAACTGGTACTTAAACTTGATTTTTATTTGGTTTTTTTTTTTTTTCCTTCCCCATTAAGAGTGTTGACGGCATGTTGTCCCGTGGGACAATCCCCATTCCGTTCAGCGGAGTCTTCAGTCTAGGACTTTTAAGTGAAAAAGTTTGTCCTTCCAAAAAGGGACTAGTCATTCCTAGGACCGAGGCATAGACTTGCAAGGAGAGTCGCTTAAGTACGTGATCGGAATGAAAGCCAACTTCCAGTTGACGTTGCTGCTGTTGGTCTTTGCTTTCATTGATTTCTCCACCGCTCCCTCGTGGTTGGGAGCTCTGAATTGTAATGTTTTTCAGTCTCTAACACATTTCCACCCACCCCCCCCCACCCCCCCAAAAAAAGGAGAGGCAGTGTCTAAAAGTTAATTAGTTTCCTCACAAATGCGTGAGTAAATAAAATGTGAGTTATGATGATTAAAACCATAGAAATGACACCAGTCTTGCAGATCTGGACTATTTCTGAACAGGCATTCATCACACGCAGAAGTCGTCAGGGTACGGATCACCTGCGCTTCGTGCTCTGACAAGACAAAATGCTGAGGCAGGGATGAGCTCTGAAAGAAGAAGGAAAAAAAAAAAAAAAAGAAGGATACAGGGTCACGGTTTTGTTTTGTTGTTGTTTGGTTTTAGAGAGTGCAATATTGACTGGTGCCAGCCTGCAGAGCTCTTCTGCTGCCTGACCTCTCCTTCTCTTTCATGGCTGTAATTGTCGTTTGGATAACTGTAGAAGAGCAATTAAGTTACTTGCCTCTGTGAATGTGCTGGTAATACCAGGAAGGCAAATGCTTGAACCAGTAGTGAATAACTGGGCGACGAGTAGAATTTCTGAAGGAAGAACAGCAGCAGCAACAGGAAGCAAATAGCAAGTGACCAAAAACTTGCGTGTGTCAAACGCATCAAAGCTTTCTTGCCGAATGTTGTTTGGCAATACGTTCCAAATGGCTTTTTTGGTAAACGTAAATTTTCAGGAAGTTCAGGGCTGCGTGTGGCAAAACGCGTCCCTCTGCTTACGCGTCCTGCTACGTAAATAGCATGGGTCAGCGGCAAGTCCGGCGGCAGGGCTGCTGTTCCCTACTCTCGACGTTGCCGTAGTAGTGTTGCGGTATTTAGACCTTCACGGACGGGCTGAGGAACGGAAGGAGAATGCCCGTTTTCTGTAAGGGCTCAGAATGCCGACCCTTTTCTCTGCCTGCCGCTCCCCTGTGCGTGAGATGAAGCTGTTTTGTTTTTCTCCCTTGTTCCTGGTCTAAATATTTCTGGAGCTGTTGCTGCTGTGGGTTTGCAATTGGTGTTACTGCGTTTTTGTCGCGTTCTGGCGATGGGTCGTTTCTGCTGTGGCGAAGCGTCGAGATACGGTTTTCGGTTTAAAGCGTCAGAAACTACGTTCACCGAAACCGGTAACTCGCGGCGTAGGGGAAACCGATCTGGCGCGTGCAGCTGTGCTCGCAGGGATGCTGGGTGGCTCCTCATCAAAACGGCAGGCTGTGTGCGTGGACATCCGTAGGGTTGCGCTCTGGGTCCGAGAGCGTTAGCGTATTTTTGCTGTTGGAAGATGGAATGGAGCGTGTGCCTGTTAAATCTCAGGGCGGTCAAAAGCTAGGAGGGACCCTGAGCGGGTTTGGTGGCACAACTGCGGTTTTAAAAGATCTTGCCCGTTCGGAGCAACGGCCTGGAAAAAATGATTCCTTTTTTGCAACGAGGCAGTTCACAAGGACAGATGTGTTGCTGTGCTCTTTAGCAAAAATACTCAACTTGGGACGTATAGGGTGATGAAGCCTCGGCTATACTAAGGCTTGAGAAAATGTAGGTAGGTCTCTATGTCTGTCACCTGCGTGTATCTAGGAAAGTGAGTTCTAGTGAAAGTAAAGTTGCCGATGAGTCAAAAAAAGAAAGGAAAAAAAAAAGGGCGCGGTTGTCTGAAAAATGCAAAAGCTCTAGTGGCCTGTGTCAACAACTGTACCGTAGATGACGCAAAAATACTTTTTCCTCCGCTCAGTCGTACTGTCTTCACAAACCTTCACAAAAAAAAAGGGCAGCTTTGGGTTCCTACCCAGCTTTGTGCTAATGTTTTTTTTTCTTCTCTCAGCTGGATGTCAGCTGGCACCGTTTCGCCGTGGTTGCCCTTTCTTCTGCCGTGACGGTACGAGACGGATGGAAAGATTCCGTAGTGGCCTGCAAGTACAAGGTACGCCTACGATGTGTGTCTGCATTTTTCCAAAGGTACTTGCGGTACGGACTTTAACGTTGAGAGTGTGCCAACTCTCCTTCTACTTTTTTTTACATGAAATATTTTAACAGAAATACTAAAAATAAGTTCTGTTCCGGAGCATGTTACACCTATACAAAGTTTACTTCCCGCAGTTTATTTTCTCTTCCTGAAAGCATAATCTTCTGTTGCTCTGTGCTTGCTAGTAAATGATACTGTGAAAATAATTTTGTCCTAAAAGAGGGAAGGAACTGTTCGTAAGAGTTCAGCTGTTCAGAAGAAACAGCCTTTGTTTTCATGATAAAAGCTTTATGCTTTTACAGTCAATGATTTTTTTTTAAATATCTTCTAGTAGTACTCAAAAACGTTACGGAGATAATTAGCATCTGTACTAAAAGCAATCAAGGTCAAAGAAGAGACGTGGACAAAACAGGACAAAACGGGCGTCGCATCTGTGTGTTTTCCAGGCTTTCCCAGGAAGCATTAGCAGCCTTGTAACTAGTGACAGTGAGTCCTGAGGTGTTTTTGATGAGTTACTGCTTCAGTAATGTATTTTTTCCTTGAACCTACAGTGCGTAATTTTGACTTCAGTTGGAAAGAGATTTTCCAAAATGGAAGTCTTTCTCTCTCAAAGAGATTTTGTTTTAGGAACTTCCCATCAGAGTGGATCTTCAGAGGTGATCGACTTGACAGTAGAAGTCATCAGTAACGAGACTTTTCACTCTCTTTTAAAAAAAGAGAAAAAAAAAAAAAAAAAGTCAATTTCCTTCCAAAGACCCAAGCACAGCCCATCTTCCTAAAGTTGGTGGCATCACTGGTCTTTGGTTTCTCAGTTGTAACAGTCGAGATAACATGAAAACGTGTTGCTCTGCCTGCTTCAGTACTGCCAAAAGCATTAGGAAACCCGCCAGTCCTTTTTGGTAGTCTGAGGTATTGCAGCCCTGGGGATTTTACAAATTGACTTGCATTGTTTAAACTAACTGCCAAATAGCTGTAGTATTTGATTTGTTAGGTGTATGTAAGCAGTTAGGTATTTTTCTCAACGTTTAAAAAGAGAGGCAACTGAATGTTATGGGTTTTTTTTCCTGATGTTTTGACGGAGTGCTCTGAAGTACTTTCTTTCTGTCTGGCTTTCAATGGTGCGTTTCCCTGGCAGTTCAGTAGCACCTCTCTTGGGCAGCTCAGCTGGCCAGGTGTCCCTCCGCGTTCTGTAACACGCACAAAAACCCCTAGTCCCATTATAACTGTGTACTTTGGAGAGAGATAATTTAATGGTATGTATTCAGAGCTGTGCAAGTTAAGGTAATGGGAAAGGAAAATGAAATACTTTTATAGTATAAGTATTTTTATTGGACGTATATAAACATGGGCACGCCTTTTTAGTGTAAAGTGAATGATTGAGATTTATTCTTTATTTTTCCTTTTGCTCTTTGGAGTTTTCCACTTCACTTTCAGCTTTATTCACCAAACGAGCAAGATGCAAAGCAGCAGCAGCAGCAGCGCAAGGGCTGTAGCTGTTGTGGTGGATCCGTAAGCGTAGATTCTGATTGCGTACGACCTCGTCCCGCAGCCTCCCAGGGTTATCTCCCTGCAGCGGTGCTGTAAGGAAGGGAGGAGACGTTTTCCAACACCGGCAAGAGTGTTTACTTGTATGCTAAGAAGGTGTTCAAAATGGTATCGATTAGCCTAAATGCTGATTTTAAGTGTTCAAATCGCTCTTAACTTTTAAAGGAGGTGGTGTATTTCGAGCTGACCTGTTTACCTGGAATCCTCCCTTAGCTCAGCGACTCTTCTTGTGCGCCCCCAGCCTCTGCTGGCAGGGCGGTATGAGGAGATGGAAGGTCCCTGACTTAGTATAAACACTGCTTAGCAACAACTACAGCATCGGGGTGTTGTCAACGTTATTCTCACCCTAAATCCAAAATGGCCCTGTACCAGCTACTCGGAAGAAAATGAACTTTATTCCAGCTGAAACCAGGACAACCCCAAACCCCCTGATTCTGGGTCTGCAACGGGGAAAAAACAAACGACTTTGGGACTCCTGGGAAAGCCAAATCCGCCTGGATTGGTGCCGCTGCAAAGCAAAAAACCCACCCCATTTTCATGCACAAACCCACAACCGAAAGATCACCCCTTTTTATGTTGTGGAAAAGCACTGAAACACACCCCAAACTGAGTATTTTGAAAAAGCAAAAAACTCCCCAGTTTGGGGAAGACTGGGGGTGAAGCACAAGCAGTTTGAGGGGCGTTGCTGGGGGTCCTCCCAGTGTGGATGATCTGGTGTGGATGCTCTGTTGCGGGTTATCCCAGGTGAGTTACCTGCTGTGGATCATCCTGGGTGGGCTCCCTGGGGTAGGTCATCTCCCCCCCGTGTCCCCCCATGCACCTCTGTACCCTCACCTACCCTCTCCCCGGCGTGTGTTTCTCCCCCATATATGCCCCCTGCTGCTCCAGCCCGCCCCCTTCACCCATTCGAGTTTTTAACCCACGCGAGTTGTTTCCCCCCGCATCCCCTGCTCTTCTATCTCCTGTCCCATCCCCCCCGTCGTCCCCCCCGCTTCCTTTCCCTCCTCCATATTCCACCCCCCGCTCCCCATCATCCGTCAGGCTCCAGACCCCTGGCATGCTGCCTGCACCCCATTCTCTGTCATTTTTTTTTCTTCTTTTCCTTACAAGTTGTTGTTGTTGTTGTTGTTGTTTCTTTTAAATGATTAGACTGTTTTCGTTTCAAGCCACGAGTTTTCTCACTTTCGCCCTTCCGATTGTCTCCCCGTCCCACTGGGGGCGGGGGAGCGAGCGAGCGGTCGCGTGGGGCTTTCTTGCTGGCTGGCGTTAAACCACGACACGAGGTGAGTTGCAAGCCCTGCCTGGCTAATGCTGGAGGCTCTCTATGTTCGTCCTGCCATCTTGACGGGCCGTCCTTGTTCTTCATTGCCGCTTTATAGCGAGCGCCTCTCGCTCTGTAAGCGGCATTACTGGGGCCGTGCAGGTACTGCCTGTTGCAGGCAGCAAAGGGCAATTGTGTCGCTTGCCGGCGGGAGCGGCAAGGAGTGCGGAGCCACGCTCCTGTAGGGAGCAAAGATGGAACCTCGAGGGCTCTACGGTCGTCTGCTGAGGACTACTAATATCCCGACAGGCCTCTTTGCTATCCCTGCTTCACGGCTGATTCCTTTGCACGCCGGAGGGCGGGGCGGTAAGTAACACCGTGCAGCGTCTCTTCGATAAGAGACGAGCCCCGCACAAGAAGCCTTGCGTGCGTGTAGGATTGGGAGAGCAGAGTTCTGATGGCTCAGAGGTGAGGAAAGGTGCGCCCACCCCAACCGAGCCCCAGGGTCGCCAGGGTATCGCTGGCTTGCAGGTGGGCCGCTGGCATCTGGTGCGCTGGGACGCGGCGTTTCCTGCTGGACAGAGCTGCCCCTCTGGCACAGAGCAGCTTTGGGTCTCTTGTGGCCTGCCTTCAGGCTGTCACCGGAACCAGGCGTTATTTTTTTTTTTTTAAATCTCTCGCCAGCATCTGTTGGCTGGCTGCTGTCGCTCCCGCAACCCTGATGCCACATTCAGAGGGGATACAGCAGTCCTTGGGGCTTGCTCCAGGGGACACCCCCCCCCCCTTCCCCCCCCCCCCATTTGCAGGTTCCCTGTGCTGCTTCTCCTCTGTAGATAACGGGGTGGGGAGGGCAGGGGCAGAAGCGACCACCCGAATGGTCTGTTCTTTGCACTTGACTACTGTAAACGCTCCAGCCACTCGGGTGCTCTTTGGAACGGAGACGATGAAGATGACTGCCCGGGCTGCGAGTGGGGAAAGGGCAGGGCAACGTAATCCCTGTGCCCCCAGTAAGTAGTTGCCGCCTGTGTCTGGTCTCTACTGGTCTGAGCTGTCAGTCGTCCCTCGTGCAGCTGATGCTCCGAAGAGGATCGTTACGGGGATGCGGCTGCTGCTGCCCGGTGACCGAAGGTGGGAAGTGGCGTTGGGGAGGGGCGCATGCGCGGTGGAGTGCGTCGGTGGGGGGGGGGGTGGGGGTCCAGCTGTTGCCGGGCAGCCGAGGCGCTTTACGGCTGCTCGGCAAGCGCGCATGCGTGGTTCGACTTTTACGGCGCTGGCCCCTGTTGCCTGGCAACCGAGGCGCGACACGACGCCTCGGCTATCGCGCATGCGCGGCGGCGCGGTTTACGGCCTGCTCCTGTTGCCTAGCAGCCGAAACGCGTTACGGCAGCTCGGCAAGGGCGCATGCGCGCTGCGGTTTTTACGGCGCTCGCCGCTGTTGCCTGGCAACCAAAACGCGACATGGCGCCTCGGCAACCGCGCATGCGCGGCGGCGCGGTTGACGGCGCTCCTGCTGTTGCCTGGCAACCAAAACGCGGCCCTGGCCGTCGGGAGCCGCGCATGCGCGGTGGCGCCTTTTGCCGCCCTCCTGCTGTTGCCTAGCAACCGAAACGCGGTACAGCAGCGCGGAGCCGCGCACGCGCGGTGGCGGCGCGTTTCGCCAGCGCTCTCTTCCGCCACCTGTTGAACAGACTTCGGTACTGCAGCTGGGGTGCCGCCCATGCGCGCTGGCGCGTTGTGCCAAGCGCTCGCCGCTGCCACCCCGCGACCAATGTTCGGTACTGCAGCTCGGAGGCTGCGAGTGCGCGCGGCTGCCGCGGTCCTGCACGTGCCGTCCGACGGTAACGGTAATGCGGCACCGGCGGGAGGTGCCGCCGCGCTCGTTGCTTCCTCCCGGTAAGGAAACGCCGCCGGCAAGGAAAGCTCGCACGGGCTGTCTCTGCCCGGCCTCCCTCTCCTCGCGGCGCGGGAGCACAAAGGGACAGGCGGGGCGCTTACCGGCTGCGGGCAGGAGCTGCTGCGGCTGAAGCTGGAGAGGCCAGAGAAAGGTAGAAGAAGAAATGGAAGGCTGGCCGGCCGGCAGCTGCCTCCCGCTGCAGGCAAGAGAGAGCCTGCCTCTCCGCGTGTGGAAGGATCCCTCTTCGTAGTCCGCAGCAGGTCAGACCGCCGAGGTGCACCGCAGGGTCCGGATGCGGCACCGACGGTGCGGTACGGCCACGTAGTGTGCGAGCGAGCGAGGCTCCGTGCCTAGGAGGCCTCGTCTCGCAAGACCTATGAGACGCGTGTTCTCCTAGGGGGAGGACGGCCGCGCCGCCGGAGTTACAGAAGAGGAGGGGAGCGGGAGAGGAGCAGAAAGAAGCGTCTCAACTGGCAAATTCTCCTGGCAGTGCCAAGAGCTGTGGTGAGCCCCGGGCCCTCGGGGCCCTGTCTCCCCTCTTCCGCGTTCTGGTCCCTCCCTGCCCCTTCCCCTGGTCCCCTCTCTTTCCCACACCGCTGCCTTTTTTTTTTTTTTTTTTTTCCTTTCCTCCCTTGTACCCCTGATACTGAAAAGCCAGTCGAAGAAACTCCCTAAGACTCGTTTTGGAGTTTTAGAAAGCAGGCATTCTTCATTGCAGCGCTGGCTGCACGGGGGATAGTTCCACCTAGCGTGCATGCCACAGCTTTAGCACAAACAGGTTATACAGAATAACTAATTGCATGTTAATCAGATTAGTATACATATACATAAAAACGACGGCAACCGATTATCATAGTACTGCCTACGTCCGATCACGTGCAATGAAGGATCCATTTGAGACGAAGGGCTGCTTTTGCAACCACCGACCCATCTGAAGTTCTTGCTGGCTGTCCTCGAAGTCTTTATTCTTGTCCTTGTTCTTTGATCTTGAAGCTTAACGCAGGTTCAATCACACGTGGTCAGTTTCAGCATTGTTCTCATCCAGCGTACAGGAACATCTAGTCATAAGAGCAAAGAACTGCAAAACTTAGGAGTACCTACCTCTGCTAGTCGATTGCTTGGCTATACTTTTGTCTATTGTTTCAATCGTAGTGTTAGTGTAAGATTTCTAATAATTATTTACCAAATCTCACTTTTGCAGTCACCTAGCAGCAAACCAGTTTCCACAGCTGGTACAAAATATTAAAACCATCCCAATATTTAGACGTGCCATACAGAATGTATGGAAATAGGCTATCAGAGGTGTCCGAGGGGCAGAGGGAGCGCCGGGGGGCGCCCCGAGCCCCAGAGCAGACTCGCTGGCAGGACTCGATAGGCACGCGACTGACTGAATAAACGCTGGCCGCCCGTCCCCTTTGCCCTCCGGGCTGCGTTTGCGCTCCCTTTGCACGAGTGGAGGGGCCGTGAGGGAGCCCAGGGGAGGAGGAGGTGAGGCGCTGGGGGGGTCGGGCCGTGTCCCCCCTGTTCCTGCTGGGCTCCAGCTGTTGCAAATATTCCGGTAAAGAAATCAAAATTTAATCACATAGAAGAGTTAGGTTTGATTAAGAAGTAAAATTGTGAAGCATAACGTATAGGATCGTTAAGTTTGAAACGTAGCCATAGAAACTTTAGGAGGAGCTGTGTTACGCGTGACTCTAGGAACCTTAGTATTGTTAAAGTTTGAAAGAGCTAACCCTAGAAACCTCACCAGGAAGTTACTGGTTCTCCTACCTTCTGTTTCAGGAAACTAAGGAAACCGTCGGGGACGCCAGTTTGCTGCTTGGAAACCCCCTTACCCTTCCCATCTCCATTTGAGGATCGAAGATGCCAGTCAGCAGAGCTAAGTGTAACTGACCAATGATTGTTTTTAAATAAGAATATTGATAAGGTTATATAATCAAAGGACCGATCATTATAAAGGTTAAATTTAAGAACGAGCATAGTATGCATTTTTACGGAAGGAGCTTAGGTAACAATGACCTGACAGGAAAAGTCTGTAAAAACTGATGGATTTTGATACTAAGCGGGACACGCCTTTGGAGGAGCGATCCCCCGTGTCCCCAGCGCTGCGATAAACAAAGTGCCCGCTGCTTAACTTCAGGTTGGTGTTAAGGAGTTTTATTCCGGATTTCGGGAACGGTTTTGGCGACCCAGATGGGACCTTGCGAGTGAGACTGGACGAGATCGAGTGTCGATCGAACTCCGGCCGGCACCGAGGTATTCTCGGGGAGAACCGTCACCCTCGACTCGCAAAGCTCCTCGCAGCGTTCCCTGGAAAAAAAGGTAAGGCGCCGCTGCTTTGGAATTTGTTTGGAAAGCCTGCCCGTGAGGCGCGGCGAAAGCTTCGCAGGGTTGGGGCTTGGAGGGTACCCGTCTGCAGTGGAAGCCTAGGCGTCTGCCCGTAAGTCATAAGCGAAAGCTATTGCTGGGTTGGACTTTGTGTATTATTTGGGACAACTGTCATTTGCATTTGTTTGGTATTTGGTATTTGAATGTACAGAAGTATAAAGGCATCAGCAAAATTGTTTAAGAATAAGAGTGCAGGAAATGGAACCGCTGATGAAAAGTTACCAAAACCATCACCGTTGGGACGTTTATTGGCACATTGGGGTGAATTGCAGGAAAAATGGTAAACAAACAGAACTTTGAGTTACAATACTATATTGCAATTACTGTTGTTTTGTAGGAGAGAGAGAGTAAATGGAATAAAGTGCCATAGGTAGATTTGTTCTTTTTAAGTGAACGTATCTGACGGGGACCGGAGGGGAGTCTCCCAGCAGAACCTCTGGTTACAGCTAAACCGGGAGAACAGAAAATGGAATTTGAATTGACACTAGAGTCACCTTTTCAGTTTTAAATACCTTAGAGGGAGAGTTAAGTTTTGAAGAAATTGGTGGTGTCGGTGCAACAAGTGAACGAGAAACTAGACCCTTCTTTAAATCTTTAACAATGAAATTAGGAAAGCAATGGGTCACTCAGCAGTTTTTGTATGTGCCAGATTCTCCTAAAACCCTGTTAAGGAGAGATCTATTTGAGAACTTAGAGGCAGAAGTTAAATTAAAAAATGGAGAGATTAAAACTTCAATTCCAGAAACTAAACGTATCGAAGCAGTGGCTTTGTTGTTAACAGGATGGTTACCGAAAGCAGAAGATTATACCAGTCAAAGTCTAATGCTGTAATTCCAATCGTCTGGACTGGGAAGTTCCTGGTAAATCCAAAAAGCAGAACCTGTGAGAGTTGATTTAAAGCCAGGATGGAATCCGGTAAGAATGAAACAATACCCCCTAAGACCGGAAAGTCGGAAAGGGTTAGCAATGGTAATACAAACATTTTTAAGATACAAATTGTTAATAGAATGCGAATCCAGATATAACACCCCGATCTTGCCTGTTAAAAGGCTAATGAAAAAGATGGTAGATTAGTTCAAGACCTCCTCAGAGCAATAAATCAAATAGTACAAGATATTCATCCGGTAGTAGCAAATCCTTATACTTTGTTAGCAACCCTAACGGAGAAACAAGAATGGTTCACAGTGTTAGACCGAAAAGATGCCTTTTTCCGTATTCCCTTGGATCCCAGTAGTCAAGAGGTTTTTGCTTTGGAATGGGAAAATCCTGAGACTGGGAGAAAAACACAATATACGCGGACAGTCTTGCCTCAAAGCTTTAAGAATAGTCTTACCATTTTTGGAAATCAATTGGCACGAGAATTAGAGATTTGGAAGAAAGAAAATAATCAAGAAATCTTGCTGAAATATATGGATGATCTGTTAATTGTAGCTGAGACGGAAGAACAATGCACAAAGCTAACTATCAACTTTTTGAACTTTTGGGGAATCGGTGGATATCGAGCGTCAAAAGAAAAAAACCCAAATAACCCAGAAAGAAGAAACTTATTTAAATGAGTTTTAAAATCCTAAAAGGACAGAGACAATTGGGAACTGGGAGAAAAGAGGCAATTTGTCGTCTCCCCGAACCTAAGACGAAAAAAATTAATGACGAGCGTTGCCGGGAATGGTCGAGTGGTGTCACCTGTAGATTATAAATTGTGGCTTGCTGGCCCGACCTTTATAGGAGCAGCTCAAAACCTCAAACGATGGATTGGACCGATGCCGAGAAAGCTACTTTCCAAGAACTGAAACAGGCTGTAAGAGGGGTGCCAGCCCTAGGCCTGCCAGATCTCACAAAGAAGACACTTGAACTTTTTGCTCGTGAAAGAAGAGGTATAGCTCTGGGTATCCTGGCCCAATACGTAGGGCCAAGTGGGCGAGCTGTGGCCTACTTCTCGAAGCGATTAGGTAATGTGAGTCTGGGATGCTCTGGTCGTCCGAGAGCCGTCGCTGCAACTGTGCTACTGATCCAGGAAGCTCGTAAGTTCACCTGAGGACAAAGGATTAGAGGACAAAGGATTACTGTACGTTTCCCATATGATAACTGTTGTGCTAAAACAGAGAGGGGGGCATTGGGTATCCCCTAGCAGGATGCTGAAATACCAAGTGGTGTGGCTGGAACAAGATGATGTTTACCTAAACGCTACTACCACCGTTAACCCTGTTGCGTTTTCAACAACCGATCAAGTTAAAGGAGGAGAACTGGAACGTGACTGCGTGCAGACAATCGAAAGAGTTTACTCCAGCTGACTGGATCTCTGAGATGTGCCGCTAGAAGAAACAGATTGGGAACAGTATGCCGACGGAAGCGGTTCCATCTGTGAAGGAAAACGTTTATCAAGATAGACAATAACTACTGAGGAGGTAATTGCGTTGCCAGCTTTGCCTTCGACGATATCTGCCCAAAAGGCTGAATTGATAGCTCTCATTCGAGCTCTGGAACTAAGTCAAGGAAAGCGAGTCAACACTTGGACAGACTCAAAGTATGCTTTTGGAGTAGTACGCGCACACGGAGCGATACGGAGAGAAAGAGGACCGTTATCTGCACAAGGAACCACCATTCAGCACGCAGAACAAATACTGGAATTGTTAGAAACCATTCAAAAACCAACAGAAGTCACGATAATGCACTGTTAAAGCACATCGGTTAGGTAAGACCGGTCCGAACGCAGGTAACCGACTGGCCGATAAAGCTGCTAAAGAGGCTGCGGAAAAAGGCATCCTAGCACTAGTTCCAGAGAAAAGTATAAAATTGCCTAAAGAAACTCCAAATTATAACGAAAAAGATGAAGAATTAATTATTAGACTGCAGGCTAACAAAATGAAACAGGATAGGCTGTAACACCGACAGGTCAAATAATAGTCCCACCCACAATAATAAGAGAAATTGCCCGAGCTGAAGATCACAAAGTATATCGGGGAACAGAAAGTGAAATACGACAAAGATTGTTTAAACAATTAGAGGCGGATGTGAAATTTATATATAAAAATATCCCCGAATCAGTAATAAGATCATCTTTGGGATTATGAAATAAGGAAATTTTTTAGGAGAATATTAGCAAATTGACTTTATAGAATTGCCTTGAAAAGAAGGATCTATCCTAGTTTTAGTTGATATCTTTACTGGGTGGCCCGAGGCTTTCCCTTGTCGCACCAAAAAAGCAAGGGAAGTACTCAAAGTCTTGCTCAAAGAGATAATACCAAAATATGGGGTGCCTGTAAAAATGTCATCTGACAATGGCCCTCATTTTATAGCAAAGATTATGAGACAAGTTGAGCAAAGTATTATCTATAGATTGAGACTATCACACCCCATATAGACCACAAGCAAGGCGGGGGGGGGGGGGGGGGGGGGGAGAGAGAGAGAGAATGAACTATACCCTTAAGCAACAGTCGAGTAAAATTTGTCAGGAAACCTCACTCCTCACATGGGTTAAAGCATTACCCATGGCTCTATTAAGAATCAGAGTATAGCCAGAAGAGAAAGAAAATTTAAGTCATTATGAAATGTTTTATGAAAGACCATATCGAGAGTCCTATGTTCTGAGTATCTTGAGTGCCTTTGGAGATATGTTTTTAAAAGGTGTTATGATTTCTTTAAGCAATTCTTTTCAAGAACTTTGTCAGTATGTCTCCACAGCTGGACCCTTAGAATTGGACGTAGCAGCGCATCCCTTGCGACCAGGAGATTGAATGTGTGTAAAATCACTGAGAAGTGGAAAGGACCGTATCGAGTCATTTTAACAGCCCTTATAGCAGTAAAGGTCTGGGAGAAGAACCCTGGCTTCAATATTCAAGAATAAAGAAAGCACCAACAAGAAATTGGAAGTCTAAAGAAACTGGCCCTTTAAAACTGAAAATCTATAAGTAAGTTTCACATTATCTATTTGGGAAAACAGCTGTGTAAAGTTTATAATACTGGGGTTGCTATTAGGAATATTGTCGAGGGCAATAATCTTTTTGTGTGTTTAGAGGGCGTATGTATTTTTTTTGAGGGGTTCCAAACATGAGATAAACAAAATGAAACTATTATTGTTTGAGCTATTAATCTTGATACTAACCGTTTTTGTAATTTGGATTTAAAAAAAAATAAATCTAGTTTTGTAACTGATTCAAAGTTTTGTAAAGACACAAAATTGAACCTCAGTAACAGCCTGCCTTCCGATTCCAAAGTCAGATGAAAATCTAGTTCCGTGGAGAATACTGACATTGAATTTAACCAAAACTTGAGAAAAGATGCAGAACAATGAGAATCATTTTAGCAAATTAAATGGGATGGATTTAAAAGGCAATTATTTTTTTTAAATTTGAAAGAAGGAATTAGAGCGTTGTGAATTATAACATTACCAAACCATCCACCTCATGGACAAAAGAATTAATTTACTCGCCCTTCGGGAGAAACTTGTACAGGCAGCCCTTGGGGCTGTCAGTTGCCAAAACCGTAGCGACAAGTGCAGGAAGGAACTTGGGATCATATTTAAAATATAAAACGATGTTTAGAATTTCCTGGAGTTCCAGGATCCTTGTCAGAGCCACCCAGAGTCGGGACCGTCTATGGAAATTTAGACTGGTTTAGACAACCAGAGAAAAATCACACATCCTAAACAGAGCTGAATGAAGGTTTATACTTGCAGCTCCTCTGACCCCAAACTCCAACGACTTTCTCTAGTAGCTAAAGCTCTCAGATGGGGATGTGTTTGTAGAAAGTATAATAATATTTTACATGATCTTTGGTCGCCTCTTAATAACGGAAAACATTTAGCTTGGAGTTGACTGTATTAAAGGACAGGTGAAAAGTTCAGGGTTAACTGTTTGGGTGACTAGTGATGATATATGATCCACTCACCTTTTCATGAAGGAGAAAGGCAAATCGTGGACTTCAGCCTTAATAACTCTCTCCTCTCTCTGGAAGAAATCTCCCTTGTGGCCTCGCTGGTGGACCCGGGTAAATGGAAAAGATGATACCTGGCAATCGCCAAGTCTTAGAACTAAAATAAGATGGGTATTCAAATCTGTATTTTGACCCCAGTTAACACCCCTTCCAAATGAGATGACTCTTGCCACCTTTCATTCAATCGAGGAAGTGCCTGCTGCTTAACTTCCCATGGGTGTTGAGAAGTTTTGTTCCGGGTTTCGGTCCCCCAGCTGCGGGCCGGGGCTGGAGGAGCCGCAGGTGCGGGCAGTGAGGCTGCTGGGGCCGTCCCCTCCCTGGAAAGGGGGGGCTGCCGGGGGAGGGGCCGGGGCGGGGCCGGTGGGAGCCGAGGCAGGAGCGGAGCGGAGCGGTGGCCGGGCTGCGGCTGCCCCTCGGGAGAAGGTGAGCGGGGCCGGGCGCCCCTCGGACGGCGAACGTCGGAGGCGGGGGTGGCCCGGGGGAGGTGGGGGCCGCCGGTGCAGAGGCCGGGGGGGAGCCCTGGGGGCTCACAGGGGGCTGGGACCACGTGCGCGCGGGGGGGGGGGGGGGGGGGGGGGCTCACAGGGCGGCTGGGAGCAAGTGCGCGCGGGGGGGAGGGCTCACAGGGGGGCTGGGAGCAAGTGCGCGCGGGGGGGGGGGCTCACAGGGGGGCTGGGAGCAAGTGCGCGCGGGGGGGGGGGCTCACAGGGGGGCTGGGAGCAAGTGCGCGCGGGGGGGGGGGCTCACAGGGGGGCTGGGAGCAAGTGCGCGCGGGGGGGGGGCTCACAGGGGGGCTGGGAGCAAGTGCGCGCGAGGGGGGGGGGGCGCAGGGCGGCTGGGACCACGTGCGCGCGCGGGGGGGGGGTGCTCACCGGGCCCCGTGGCGGGGCTGCGCAGCCGGCCGGCGGGCTCCGGGGAAAGCCCCGAGGAGGACGGCGGGGTCTGTGTGGGACGCACGGAGCGGCGGCGGCGGCCGCTGCCCGGAGCCGGGCGGGGGGGTGCCGCGCCGCGCCGTGCCGGAGCCGGGCGGCGAAAGCGCGCCGGAGCTGCCCGGAGCGGCGCTGGGGGCTCGGCGGGAACTGCGGCTGCGCCGGCGTGGGGGTGGGCGGAAACGGAAGCGGCTTCCCCTCGGGGTCAGGCAGCAGGGCGGGCTGCCTCCCGGGGCATGCCGGGAGCTGTAGTTTTCGCGGACTCGGCGGCCGGGCGGCAGCGTGGCTCTCGGGCGCGGCGTAGTCCTTGCTGCCGCCGCGGCCCCCGGAGTCCGACCAGGTCAGACGCAGGAGCGTTGCCGGTTTCGTGTGGTTTTCCGCGGGCTTCCCGCTGCACCCGCTCCCCGACCAGCCGTGCGGACGCGCGACCCGGGCGCATGCGCCGTCCTGCGCGTGGGGCAGCCCGGCGTTCGCTCGTCGGCTCCGGCCCCTCCGGCGCATGCGCGGTGTCCGGGTGCAGCGTGGTGGCGCGCAGGGCGCGGGTCTGGGCGGCAGCGGGCGAGCGCCGGGACCGCGGGTGAGGCGAGCGATCCCCTCCGGCGGGGGCAGGGGCAGGGGCGGGGGCGGGGGCGGGGGGGTGCCTCCTGCCCGCTGGCCGCCGGGCGCTGGCGGGACGGGAAGCTGCGAAGCGGCCGCCGCGGCAGGCTCCCGGTCCGCCGGAGGCGAGCCGGGCCAGGGCAGCGCCAGGCAGTTCCCCGAGAGCCGATAGAAGGGGAGAGGGGACGGAGGCGGGCACCCCCCAGGCGCGGCCAGCGGGCGCCTCCCCGAGTCGCCGGAGCTCCCCCGGCGCCTTCCCCCGGCCCCGCTCGGCCCGTGCGGCTGCCCCCAGCTCCAGCCCCTCCCCTGAAGCCTGTGCTGTAGCCGCAGGCAGCCCCCGAGCCCTGTCGTGAGGGCAGCAAGCTGGCCCTCCCATGTTCTCGAGTCTCCCTGAACGTGGGTGCCGTTAGCAGCGGCGCGGGGAACGAGCGGCGTCTGCGGAAGCCCCTGCGGAAGGAGGGGCTCTGGCCAGGGTCGAGCTACAGTAATAACGGTCACTGCTGCCTCTTTCCCTCTCCCAGAGGCCACGCTGTGAGTGCGGTTGTCCGTTCGTCCCCGGGGATGCCGTTGACTGCAGCAGCCTCAGGCTCGCGTGGGCTGTCTCTGCCTGGCCTCCCTCTCCTCGTGGCGCGGGAGCACAGAGGGACAGGCGGAGCGCTTGCTGGCTGTGGACGGGAGCTGCTGAAGCTGGAGAGGCCACAGAAAAGTAAAGAAGAAGAAACGGAAGGCCATCTGGCTGGCAGCTGCCTCCCGCTGCAGGCAAGAGAGAGCCTGCCTCTCTGGGTGTGGGAGGATCCCTCCTCGTAGTCCGCAGCAGGTCAGGCTGCCAGGGTCTGTATGCATGACCAGCAGCGCGGTACGGCCACGTAGTGAGCGAGCGAGCGAGGCTATGTGTCTAGGAGGCCTCATCTCGTAAGAGCCGCGAGACGCTCGCGTGTTCCGTTATGTGGAGGAGAGCCAAGCGACTGGAGTTACAGAAGAGGAAGGGAGGAGAGAAGGAGAAAGAAGCGTCTGCACTGGCAAGGTCTCCTGGCAGCTCCAAGAGCGAGAGCTGTGGTGAGTCCTGGGCCTCCGGGGCCCTGTCGCTCCTCTTGTGCCTCCCGGTCCCTCCCTCCCTCCCCCTCTCCTGACCCCCTCGCTTTCTCTTGCTGCTGTGACTTTTTTGTTTGTTTGTTTGTTTTTTATTATTTTTATTTTGCTTCCCTGTACCTCTCCTCTTCTGTCTATTCTCTTGTCCTGCTCCCTCTTCCCCCCCCCCCCTTTCCTTCGCCTGCCCCCCTTTCTTTTTCTCTCTGCGTTCTTGTCCTGCTCCCTCTCCCTCTCCCTGCCCCCCCCCCCCCGCCCCGTCTTTGTCCTGCAGCCAGTCGCTGTTTTTTCCTTTTCCATCTCCTTGTCCTGATCTGCATCCGCCTCTTTCCCCGCCTCCCAATTTCTCTGGCCTGTTCCCCTAGTGTTCTTTTCCTCTCCGTACCTGTACGTGTCGCTCTGTGTCCCTGCCTTCCTATCTCTCTTCTTCCTACTTTCTGTTTCTGTCTCTATCGCTTTGTCTTGCTCGCCGTTGCTGTTTATTTTTGTCATTCTGGATCTCGCTGTCCCCGTCCTCCTTCCTGTTCTTCTCTTACTCTCTGTGACCCTTTGTGCTGCTTCCTGCCCCTTTTTTAATTCACCCTCCCTCTCTCTGCAGGGCTCCTGATATCTCTCTTTCTAAATTTCCCAACCCCCTGTGCTTCTCACGCGCACGCTCTCTCTCTCTCGTTGTCATTGTTCTTGTCTGTCGCGCTGTCTTGCTTCCTGTCCCGTCGTTTCTCGCTGTATCCCTTTGTCCCGCTCCCTGCTCGTATTCGTATTCCTCTCTGTCCTGAGGACCGTCCCAGTTTTTGATCTCCGTCCTGCCGCTGTCCTGATTTTTCCTTCTCTGCCATGTTCCCTGTCCCTCTTTCTGTCTCTTTTTCTCTGTCCCTGCTGCTTATTTCTCCACCTCTGTCCAGACCCCTGTCCCTTCCCCCCCCCCGCCCTGTTTGCTGTCCCTCTGCCTTGCTTTCTTTCGCTACCTTTTCTGTCTGTCTTTCTCTGCCCCGTTCCCTCTCCCGCCCTTTCTAACTGTGTCCCCCTGTCCAGCTAGCTGTCGCTTCTTTCTTTTTTCTGTTCCGCAGTATTTTTTTCTTTTTCCGTATCTCTCTCCCACTGCCCATCGCAGTTGGTTTTTTCCCCTCCGATGCTGGCCTGCTCTTTGTCCCTTTTGTCTGTCTCCTCTCTGTCCTTCTGTCATGCTCCCTGTGTCTATTGAATCCCTTCATCTCTGTCCTGCAGCCCGTTGCTATTTTTTTTTTCCTCTTCCGTCCCTTTGTCCTGCTCCCCATCCTTGTCTCTCTTTCCCTTGGTTCTGCCTCCCGTCCTTTTTTCCTTTCTTGCTCCATCTCTCTGTCCTGCTCCCTATCCCTCCCGCGCTCTCTCTGTTTCTGTGTCCTTCTCCTTGCCTTTCCCCACGGTCTCTGTCTTGTTCCCTCTTTGGTTTTCTTGTTTTCCGGGTGGCTTGGCCCGGCTACCCGCGGGGGTGCTTCGGCTGGGGGGTTTGGGGTGGGGGCCTGGCCGTGCCGCTGGTGGCGGGGAAATAAAGCCTGAAACGGCAATCGTGAAGCGACGCCCTGCCTGTGCTGGGGCTGCCCCGCAGAGGCGTGGGGCCGGGCCCTCCGCAGGTCCCGAGCACTCCCCGAAACTACGTGTGGGGCCCCGGGGGTGCAGGGCTGTGGGGTGGCTACGCTCGGCGTCGCCCGTGGGCACTGCAGGGTCAGAAATGGAGAACAAGTTTTCCGTTCCTGGGGCTTGACAACAGGCTCGCGTGGCTGATTTGGGGGCTCGGAAACAGACCGAGCTGCGCAGCTTTGGGCCCAGAAACAGAGGTCCGGCCCTGCGTGTTTGGGCCTTGAGAACAGGCTCAGCGGCCGGGTTTTTTGGCTCCCAAATGGGCCCCGAGTCAGCTGGTGTGGGGGCCAAAAGCGGGAGCCGGCTTGGCTGGTTTTGCAGGCGGGTGGGAGGGTGTTGGGGGCTGCGGGGGGAAGCGGGGGGCAGGCAGGGTGCGTGGTCCCTCCCCGGAGATGGGGGTCTGGTTGTGTCGGACGCCGAAGTTCGGGAGGCCGGCACGCAGCAGGCCGAACTCAACATCTGTGATGGTCTGCGGGGGGGAAAGGTGCTTTTCAGACCCCACGTGCCCTCTTTGAGTCCAGCTCTTCTTTCTGCGCCGCTCAGAATAGTCGTCAAGTAATTAATCGCCCAAACTAATGGATATTTACTTGGCGTGTAACTCTGATGTTTAATCCTAACGCTCCAGTTTTGACAGCAGTTGATAGATAACCTTATGGAAAGCCCAGACCGTTGCACATAGCTGGAGCTTGTAAGGAGAAGCAGCTGAAATCAGCCGGAGCTTCAGTGCGGAGCTGGGGCTTCAAGGAGCCAGAACTGTAGCAAGCGGGAGCTGGAACGAGGCGGGGTGTCCGCTGTCTGGAGCGTGCATTAGCCAGAGGCAAAAGTACCTGCAGCTGTAACGAGCAGGAGGCGCGATTAGCTGGAGCGTCTTTTCGCTGGGGCGTCTGTCGGCCGGACCGCGCTCCCAGCACGGCGGAAGAGCGGCCGGGCGCAGGCAGGGCTGTCCGCAGCAAGCAGCTCCGAGCAGCAGGGAGGCGAGTTGTCCTTCTGCCAGCGGGGAGCCCGGCCTCTTCCCTCGGGCATGCAATCCACGCCACGCTCCTCTCTCTGCGTGGAGTGTCTCTCCCGGTCCGTTCCCGCGGGCAGAAGCGAGGTGGGGGTCCCCCGGCTCACCTGGGGCAGCCCCCCCCGCGAGGGGACGCGCGCGAGGTGTCGTCATCCCCTCGGTACCGGGCAAAGGGGAGAGAAACCGGCCGGCGGGAGCTCCTGGGGTGCAGAGCCCTTCCGGCAGAATCCTCCCCTGCCTTTTCACCGTTGGCTGGGTGTGACAAGCAGGTTCATTTCTTTGTCTCCTCTTCTCCCAGTGTCACCTTCCGCGTCGCACGAAGAAAATCCTGCCTGGTTAATTCCGCTTGCTGCTCAGGTAATCGCACGTATCGGGCTGGGGGGGCGGAGAGAAACACTTGCGAGTTCGAGGGCACTACAGGTGCTCCACGTTAAACCCACAGGGAAGGCAAATTTGCTGCTAGTGCAGAAAAGACGATGGAAAAATTGCTGTTAACAGATCGCGCCCTGTTCCTGAACTGGTCCCTTGATGTGTTTTTGTTTCAGGGGAAAGAATGAAATTTCCTGTCTGGTAAATTCAGAGCTGCCTGTTAGCTTCTTCAGGGTCGAGTGTTTCTCTTCTCTCTGTTCATACTGATTTTTATGGGCAAGTTGGAAATAGCCTTTTACTTTTTTATGTATAACTGAATTTTTAGGAATATGTGGTGTCCCTGTAGTTCATTTTTGAGCACCTAGATGCCAGTAGAAATGTAATGAGTGAAACGTGATGGGAACTGGTACTTAAACTTGATTTTTATTTGGGTTTTTTTTTTTTTCCTTCCCCATTAAGAGTGTTGACGGCATGTTGTCCCGTGGGACAATCCCCATTCCGTTCAGCGGAGTCTTCAGTCTAGGACTTTTAAGTGAAAAAGTTTGTCCTTCCAAAAAGGGACTAGTCATTCCTAGGACCGAGGCATAGACTTGCAAGGAGAGTCGCTTAAGTACGTGATCGGAATGAAAGCCAACTTCCAGTTGACGTTGCTGCTGTTGGTCTTTGCTTTCATTGATTTCTCCACCGCTCCCTCGTGGTTGGGAGCTCTGAATTGTAATGTTTTTCAGTCTCTAACACATTTCCACCCCCCCCCCACCCCCCCCAAAAAAGGAGAGGCAGTGTCTAAAAGTTAATTAGTTTCCTCACAAATGCGTGAGTAAATAAAATGTGAGTTATGATGATGAAAACCATAGAAATGACACCAGTCTTGCAGATCTGGACTATTTCTGAACAGGCATTCATCACACGCAGAAGTCGTCAGGGTGCGGATCACCTGCGCTTCGTGCTCTGACAAGACAAAATGCTGAGGCAGGGATGAGCTCTGAAAGAAGAAGGAAAAAAAAAAAAAAAAAAGAAGGATACAGGGTCACGGTTTTGTTTTGTTGTTGTTTGGTTTTAGAGAGTGCAATATTGACTGGTGCCAGCCTGCAGAGCTCTTCTGCTGCCTGACCTCTCCTTCTCTTTCATGGCTGTAATTGTCGTTTGGATAACTGTAGAAGAGCAATTAAGTTACTTGCCTCTGTGAATGTGCTGGTAATACCAGGAAGGCAAATGCTTGAACCAGGAGTGAATAACTGGGCGACGAGTAGAACTTCTGAAGGAAGAACAGCAGCAGCAACAGGAAGCAAATAGCAAGTGACCAAAAACTTGCGTGTGTCAAACGCATCAAAGCTTTCTTGCCGAATGTTGTTTGGCAATATGTTCCAAATGGCTTTTTTGGTAAACGTAAATTTTCAGGAAGTTCAGGGCTGCGTGTGGCAAAACGCGTCCCTCTGCTTACGCGTCCTGCTACGTAAATAGCATGGGTCAGCGGCAAGTCCGGCGGCAGGGCTGCTGTTCCCTACTCTCGACGTTGCCGTAGTAGTGTTGCGGTATTTAGACCTTCACGGACGGGCTGAGGAACGGAAGGAGAATGCCCGTTTTCTGTAAGGGCTCAGAATGCCGACCCTTTTCTCTGCCTGCCGCTCCCCTGTGCGTGAGATGAAGCTGTTTTGTTTTTCTCCCTTGTTCCTGGTCTAAATATTTCTGGAGCTGTTGCTGCTGTGGGTTTGCAATTGGTGTTACTGCGTTTTTGTCGCGTTCTGGCGATGGGTCGTTTCTGCTGTGGCGAAGCGTCGAGATACGGTTTTCGGTTTAAAGCGTCAGAAACTACGTTCACCGAAACCGGTAACTCGCGGCGTAGGGGAAACCGATCTGGCGCGTGCAGCTGTGCTCGCAGGGATGCTGGGTGGCTCCTCATCAAAACGGCAGGCTGTGTGCGTGGACATCCGTAGGGTTGCGCTCTGGGTCCGAGAGCGTTAGCGTATTTTTGCTGTTGGAAGATGGAATGGAGCGTGTGCCTGTTAAATCTCAGGGCGGTCAAAAGCTAGGAGGGACCCTGAGCGGGTTTGGTGGCACAACTGCGGTTTTAAAAGATCTTGCCCGTTCGGAGCAACGGCCTGGAAAAAATGATTCCTTTTTTGCAACGAGGCAGTTCACAAGGACAGATGTGTTGCTGTGCTCTTTAGCAAAAATACTCAACTTGGGACGTATAGGGTGATGAAGCCTCGGCTATACTAAGGCTTGAGAAAATGTAGGTAGGTCTCTATGTCTGTCACCTGCGTGTATCTAGGAAAGTGAGTTCTAGTGAAAGTAAAGTTGCCGATGAGTCAAAAAAAGAAAGGAAAAAAAAAAGGGCGCGGTTGTCTGAAAAATGCAAAAGCTCTAGTGGCCTGTGTCAACAACTGTACCGTAGATGACGCAAAAATACTTTTTCCTCCGCTCAGTCGTACTGTCTTCGCAAACCTTCACAAAAAAAAAGGGCAGCTTTGGGTTCCTACCCAGCTTTGTGCTAATGTTTTTTTTTCTTCTCTCAGCTGGATGTCAGCTGGCACCGTTTCGCCGTGGTTGCCCTTTCTTCTGCCGTGACGGTACGAGACGGATGGAAAGATTCCGTAGTGGCCTGCAAGTACAAGGTACGCCTACGATGTGTGTCTGCATTTTTCCAAAGGTACTTGCGGTACGGACTTTAACGTTGAGAGTGTGCCAACTCTCCTTCTACTTTTTTTTACATGAAATATTTTAACAGAAATACTAAAAATAAGTTCTGTTCCGGAGCATGTTACACCTATACAAAGTTTACTTCCCGCAGTTTATTTTCTCTTCCTGAAAGCATAATCTTCTGTTGCTCTGTGCTTGCTAGTAAATGATACTGTGAAAATAATTTTGTCCTAAAAGAGGGAAGGAACTGTTCGTAAGAGTTCAGCTGTTCAGAAGAAACAGCCTTTGTTTTCATGATAAAAGCTTTATGCTTTTACAGTCAATGATTTTTTTTTAAATATCTTCTAGTAGTACTCAAAAACGTTACGGAGATAATTAGCATCTGTACTAAAAGCAATCAAGGTCAAAGAAGAGACGTGGACAAAACAGGACAAAACGGGCGTCGCATCTGTGTGTTTTCCAGGCTTTCCCAGGAAGCATTAGCAGCCTTGTAACTAGTGACAGTGAGTCCTGAGGTGTTTTTGATGAGTTACTGCTTCAGTAATGTATTTTTTCCTTGAACCTACAGTGTGTAATTTTGACTTCAGTTGGAAAGAGATTTTCCAAAATGGAAGTCTTTCTCTCTCAAAGAGATTTTGTTTTAGGAACTTCCCATCAGAGTGGATCTTCAGAGGTGATCGACTTGACAGTAGAAGTCATCAGTAACGAGACTTTTCACTCTCTTTTAAAAAAAGAAAAAAAAAAAAAAAGTCAATTTCCTTCCAAAGACCCAAGCACAGCCCATCTTCCTAAAGTTGGTGGCATCACTGGTCTTTGGTTTCTCAGTTGTAACAGTCGAGATAACATGAAAACGTGTTGCTCTGCCTGCTTCA